>NW_012272489.1:0-4938 GCF_000151885.1 Dipodomys ordii
ATTGAGCTGGGCTGTGTCCCATGCAGTGGTCCTGGGCTGTGTCCCATGCAGCAGTACTGGGCTGTGTCTCGTACAGTGGTCCTGGGCTGTGTCCCATGCAGTGGTCCCGGGCTGTGTCCCATGCAATGGTGCCTGCATTACTGAATGGGAAAGGAAACCCTAATTTTACATTGAATCTGACTTGCATCCTCCAACCATACTGCCCTGGTAATAAATAGGTGCTATATGGAGAATTGACTCGTTGTTCATTTCTGTAGCTGCAGAGCTCACCTTTAGAGGTGGCCGTGATTGATCCACTCCGTGAACGCCCTTGTCATTGTCTGTGTTCTGAGACAAAAGACTCAGACAAGAAAGAGACAGAGGAAGAGAAAACAGCAGCCGCTCACCAAGGCTGGGTGGTTTTTTCCTCTGTGTTAGCTTATCTTAAGTAAGAGCAGAATTACAGACAGCAAAGCATTCAGATGAACAGGGTTGCTGGCCTGGTCTTTGTATCTGAAGCATTGCCTTCCATTTTAGACTATTCGTTTTCAGAAAAGCACTTTTGTTCTTTGGTTCCCATCCATTGTTCACACGGGGCTGTAAACACGTTCAGCGGCACAGAACACAAGTCCATTGTATCACCCGTGGCACTCCACTGAATCTTGCCATTTATTTGAATGTTGCTTAAACTCTTTACTCCTCCCCACTCCCCCCCCCCGCCAAAAAAAACATTTCTCTATACTTCTAGGCCAGCTTCTCTTTTTGCATTTGGAATGTCCAGAGAGTCCTCCTGTGAATCGTTAACAACTGTCATTTGCTGTTCTTGTAAACCAGTAATCCAGGGTGGGCTTTTATGTCAGCTTTGTGAGTTTGCCCACGGGTGGATTTTGCATCTCATATGCTGTGGGCTTTAATTGAATGTTTATTGCTTTGTGTGAAATGAATGTGATTACAGACTCAGTCTTGGCATGGCCAAAAGGAAAGGGCAGGCACATCCAATTCAACGCTTTTCAATAAGGAAGTCAGCATAGAAAGACTCATTATCTAGCAGAAGTCACACTGGGAAATCTGCACTCCAAGGCCCTGTGTCCTCCTAAAACCAAAACCTACATTGGATACAGCCAGTCTTCAACACACGTCTTTGTCACGAATCACACAGGGCATAGGTCAGTGTGAATAACGTTGACTTTACCACCCCGATCAAAATTGAGAACTTCTGTGGTGTCTGCCCAGATTCTGCCTTCTTGTCTATCACGTGGCTAGGGTCTGGTCTCTTCTTATTCTGCTATGGCATTTCTACAGCACAGGTGAGGTATTACCATGTGGCGCAGAAAACCATCTTCCTCTCTCTCCCCACTGAGACCCAGGCTGGCTGGCTTCTTGTTGGGGTAAAGACTCTGCTCTCTGTCCTCTAGCAATTTCTTAGCAGAAAATGTCTTTTCCTTGTGTGTGTGTGTGTGTGTGTGTGTGTGTGTGTGTGTGTGTGTGTGTGCATGCTGATACTGGTGATACTATGGCTTGAACTTAGAGCCTAGGCTCCATTCCTTAGTTTTTGAGGTTTAATTTTGTTTTGTTCTTTATTCTGCTTTTTGCCAATCCTGGGGCTTGTACTCTGGGCCTGGGCGCTTGAGCCACAGCACCACGTCTGGCTTTTTGTGGTTAATTGGAGATAAGAGTCTCATGGACTTCTCTGCCTGGGCTGGCTTTGAACTGTGATCCTCAGATCTCAGGCTCCTGAGTAGTTGGGATTACAAGCATGAGTCACTGGAGGCCAGCCTCCTTAGCTTTTCTTTTTTCCTCTCTGTCTGTCAAAGCTGGTACTCTACCACTTGAGCCACAGTTCCACTTTCAGCTTTTTGGTGTTTCATTGATAAAATATCTCACAGACCTTCTTGCCCAGGCTGGCTTCAGACTATAATCCTCAGATCTCAGCCTCCAGGGTAACTAGGATTACAGGCATGAGCCACTGGAGTATGTGTGTCTTTTCTTTCTAGCAGTTTGTATTTATCATCTTGATCTGTGGTTCCATGGAAACACAGGTATGGGCTTCCTCAGCACATTTATCTGATATGGCTCTCAATTTACCCTTTTAGTCCGAACAACTCATTTTTTCCTTCTCTTCTGGAAAGAATTGGTCCTTACCACATTTAGCCATGCCTTCTTTGTTCTATTGACCCATCTTCTCGACTGCTTCTGTCTTCTCTGCATCTTTACTTCTGTTTTTATTTTTTTTTAATTCTCTTTCTATCTCTGGGTCTCTCGCTGTGTTTTCGTGAGTTTTCTTAAGTCAGACAAATCTTCAATTCCCTCACCAAATATTTTTCCAGCTCACTGCTTATCATGCTTAATCAGGCTTTTATTTTAATAACCAGAATTCTCTTGCAAATCTTGAGATGGACATTTTAATCCATGTTGAAATCATTCTCCGCATTGCCGTCTGTTGCTGTCTCCTAGCTCCTGCTCTTGTTCACACTGGCTGCTGCTTCTTTAACCTGGCTGAGGACCCTTAACTCACCTTTAAAATCCTCCATTTTTTAAATCTGTTTCTGTATCTTTCTAGGTACACATCCACCCATCTGCTACCTCTGTGGCTTTCTCTGGAAGCATGTGGTTTCTGGAGTATTTTGCAGTTGTGTGTGCATTTGACAGAGAGCACGTCACCCCCTCTTCCCTGGGCTCCCCCCTTGGGGTGCTGCAGCTAGATGCCGTGACTCAGGAGATGAGCTTGTATCCGCCAGAGCTCAGGGCAGCTCCCAGCCTGCAACTGGAAAGCAGCCCCAGCCCCCAGAGCAGGCCTACTGTGCCTGCATGCCCCTTCCGTCCTGGAGAAGAAAGAGCTGCCATGCAGGGGACTGAACATTTGGGCTCTTGCATGCACGAGAGGATGCGATCACGGCCCTTTGCCTCACAGAGCATGCCTGGATGCTCTCCAGCCTCTGGGTCATTGGACCCCACCGAGTTCCACGGTCCAAATCGCAGCTCCGGCATACAGTCAGCCCTCTGTATCAGCCAATTCTAGATCTGCAGAGCCAACCAAGTGTGCACTGAAGGCATTTGGGGAAGTGGGGCGTAGTAGCTCAGGCCTGTCACGCCTGTTGTTCTACCCATTCAGGAGGCTGAGATCATGAGGAGAAGATGAGGTGAAGTCTCATCTCAACCAGTTAAAAAGTGAGGCACGGTGGTACACGCCTGGCCCTAGCTGTTTGTGAAGGGCCAATGGGAGGCTTGTAATGTAGGTTAGCTTGGGCAATAAAGGAGACCCCAGTTGAAAGTAGAAAGGACTGGGGGCCTGACCCAAGGGGTAGAGGACCTGACAAGTTGGCACAGGCTCTGAGTTCAAGTCCCAGCTGAGGGCTGCAGATGGGTACCAGTCGCATCTCCGTCAGGGTGGCTGCGGTGAGATGGCGTCTGTGGGGCTGTGGACACACCGAAGCTCACACGCTGCCGGAGGGAATGGGAGAAGCCGCAAGCCCTCCCGGCACAGCTCGGCGATTGCTTAAAACATCCAGCGTGGCCTCTCCATTCGACGCGTAGGTATTTCCCCAAGAGAGAAGGCGCAGGCTCCCACGAGGGCTTCCGCACTGCTCTCCACAGCAGCTGGGTTGGGTTGGCAGCGACTGTGGTCAGCTGCATGACACAATCCTCCTCAGTAACTCAAGCACAACGACGGCCACTCAGGATGTTGGTGCCTCTCACAATACTTACGTCAAACCAGAGGAAGCCATCGAAGGCCACGGTACATGATCCCAGTCAGGTCAAGCTATAGAAGACGCAAACTCCTCCGGAAGAACAGGAGCAAGGCAAAACCGCTCACTTCATTATCAGGAAGGGAGAGAGGGAGGAGCAAGCCAAGGCTTCACCCCCCTGACCCAAGGCCATGCCCCCAATTACCTAAACCCCTCCCATTAGGCCACACCTCTTAAAGAGTCCACCACTGCCCAAAGGGCATGGCGGGAGGGACAGAGCCCCCATCACTCAGGAGACGTCCCAGGTGGACGATGCAGCACAGGAAATGTTTATGTGAGAGGAGAGGATGAAGCAGACAGGCACGGCGTCGTATAAAGGTTTGCCTTCCTGTATCAGAGCAGCTTTTGTCAAACGGGAAGCCCCAAGTGTTTTACGTCATCCTCCTTGGTGGGAGAAAGGGCCAAAGCATTACAAGATGGTAGAATGCTGAGAGGACTCCAGCACCCCCCCCCCAGGCCACGGTCTGCCCGTAGGCCGGGCTGAGCATGTGGAGGCCTCCACCCTGGGTCTTTGTGCCAGCTCCCTCTCCGGGGGCTGTTGGGCAGACCTCAAGGTGGGCTGCAGAGAGTCCAAGAGCAATTCCAGATGTTTCTCATCTCCCCCATGGCTGATGCAGGAATTGTGAAACCGTGGGGCGTGGCTGCTCTCTTCTCCCTCCCCTGGTCACAGCGACGACTCTATTAATAACCGTGACCGTGTGACACCAGCACAGCTCCCTGGGGTCCCCAGTCCCTGTGAATTAGACAGGGTGGGGGGAAGGAGGGGTGGAGTCCGGGGGGCGTCGCTGCCAGAGCTGTGTGGGGAAGGACAGCCTCTGTCCTTTGGTGCTGGCCAAAGAGCACTGGGTGGGCAGGTGCCTTCCCTACCTCCCATTAGCACAAGGTTGAAACTACTGGGCCCCAGCATTGTCCTCTGAACCCTTCTGCCATTCCTGTGTCTAGAGCTGAAACTAGGAAATGTGGCAAAGGTGGGAACAGTCTGATGCCCCCCCTTTTTTTTGGACTGGTACTGGGGCTTGAACTCAGGGCCTGGGCACAATCACTTAGCTTTTTCACTCAGGGCTCGCGCTCTACAACATAAGCTCCACTTCCAACTTCTTTTTTTTTTTTGCCAGTTGTGGGGCCTGAACTCTGGGCCTGGGCGCTGTCCTTCAGCTCTTCAGCTCAAGGCTAGTGCTCTACCACTTGAGCCACAGCGCCACTTCCGGCTTTT
>NW_012272490.1:0-5322 GCF_000151885.1 Dipodomys ordii
AAGTGGCGCTGTGGCTCAAGTGGTAGAGCACTAGCCTTGAGCTGAAGAGCTGAGGGACAGCGCCCAGGCCCAGAGTTCAGACCCCACGACTGGACTCAAAAAAAAAAAGTCAACATTGATGATGGATAGGCAAAAATGAAAAACATCCAGTGTTTTCTAAGATTTTGCACATCTGTGGATTGTCACTAATCTGGACAATCTACCAGAATAAGGAGCATGGTCAGGCAGCCAGCTATTGAGCCAATTTAGGGTCAGTTATATATGTATGTATGTGTGTATATATATATATATATATATATATATATATATTTTTTTTTTTTTTTTTTTTGGTCCGGTCGTGGGGCCTGAACTCTGGGTCTGGGCGCTGTCACTCAGCTCTTCAGCTCAAGGCTAGTGCTCTACCACTTGAGCCACAGCGCCACTTCCGGCTTTTTTTCTTTTTGCTTATGTGGTGCTGAGGAATCAAACCCAGGGCCTCAGACATGCAAGGCAAGTGCTCTACCACTGAGCCACCTTCCCAGCCCCTATTTACTTATTTATTTATGTCAGTAGTGGGACTTGAACTCAAGACCTGGATGCTGTCTCTGAGCTCTTTTGCTCAAGGCTAACACTCTACCAATTTGAGCCACAGCACCACTTCTGTGGGGTTTTTTTTTGAGTAGTTAATAAGAGTCTCACAGGGACTTTTCTGCCCAACCTAGCTTTGAACTGTGATCCTCAGAGCTCAGCCTTCTGAGCACTGAGAATTAAAGCTGTGAGCCACCAGCATCCAGCTCGGTCTTGTATTTAGATAGTAACTTAATATGGTCTCCTTATGTCCCAGAGATTACTTCTCAGCTTTGTGCTTCCAGAAACTTGTTAATGTGACTAGATGATTGCTCCTTGGGGGTCTGGCTCACACTAACTTGACTCATCAAAGCCTGATAAGATTAAACTCCATCTTAAAAGGAATAGTAATTGCTACAGACTCTGAATAGGGACATCCACTGGCCAGGTCACTTTTGCTGTCAGGAAACCACATATGAAACCAAATCCTAATCATAAGGTTGCCTTGGTGTCCATGGATCCAGGCAGAAGGAGTACTTTAGGAGGAAAACAATACTGATGCATTATGCCATGACAATGTGAAGCTTTTGTGTGTGTGTGTGTGTGTGTGTGTGTGTGTGTGTGTGTGGATTTTTGGAAGAATAATCACTTTATTTGACTTTGCTCATAAACAATGATATCACAATAGGAGGCCCCATAAGCATCTGTTCAGCCTCAAGTTCTAAACCATCTCAATGACCTTCTGTGCAACAAGAACAGCCTCTTTTATTGCAATTCTAAAACAAGGAATTGCTTTAGAGGTTGAACTGATGGCTTTATACACTTACGCTATCACTTACATTTTTAGGTCTAAGTAACTTGGCCAGAGAATCAATTTTTCATTCCTTCAAAATGAATTTCTTGATTAGACAAATCCATTTGCAAGTCTGAACAATTTCAGGACTTTACTGAGATTCTCACAAAGCTTAACACCACTCTGGCTCTGGGCACACTCCAAAAACTGTCTCATCTCCATAGAATCAAGTGCCAAAGTGCTGCTGTGGCTGCATTGGCCAGGTTCCCTGAGGCTCCTGGTAGATGATGTAAGGCCTTGAGGGTTCAGCATTACATCTTCCACTGAAGCTCCCAGTGATGGCATGATCCAGTATATGCCAATCAGCAGCGACTACAGTCATGTTGCTGCAGAAGCTCCCATCTGAGTCCAACAGCCTTGATTGTCAGAATGCAGCAGCAAGTGAGTGCAATTCACTTCTAGAGCTAGTTTGGGCACAGCTTTCATCTGAGGTGACCAAGTGGCCAGAGAAAGCACAGCTTTGGTTTCTATAAAACATTGGAAGCGCAGTTGGTAGCTCACACCTGTGGTGCTAGCTATTTAAGAGGCTGAGATTTGAGAGTTGCAGTTCAAAGCCAGCCTGGGCAAGACAGTCCACTAAACTATTACCTCCAATAACCTCCAAAAAAGCCAGCAGTAACTTGAGCTGTGGCTCAAGTGGTAGAGCACTGGCCTTAAGCCAAAAAAGGTCAGGGACAATGCTCAGACCCTTAGAATTTTTCTTTTTCATTGGTGCCCCAGGACGACACATTCTCTCTCTCTCTCTCTCTCATACACACACACACACACACAAAACCATTGGAAGTACATGGTGGTATGTTTACAAGTGTGAAAATCTCCCAATGTGGTAGTTTTGGTTTTTTTGTGTTTGTTTTTTGTTTTTATTTTTGTCGGTCGTGGGGCTTGGACTCTGGGCCTAGGCGCTGTCCCTCAGCTCTTCAGCTCAAGGCTACTGCTCTACCACTTGAGCCACAGCGCCACTTTTGTTTTCCTGAGTGAGTTATTAGAGAGTCTCATGGACTTTTCTGCCCAGGCTGGCTTTGAACTGCAATCCTCAGCTCTCAGACTCCTGAGTAGCTAGGATTATAGGCATGAGACACTGGCACTCAGCTGTTTCTTGGGGTTTTTTTTTTTGCTTTGTTTTTTGTCAGTTGTGGGGCTTGAACTCAGGGCTGCAGCATTGTCCTTGAGCCTTTTTGTGCTCAAAGCTAGTGCTCTTATGCTTGAGCCACAGTGCCACCTCAGTTTTTGAGTGTTTAATTGGAGATAAGAGTTTCACAAGGACTTTTCTGCTCTGTCTGGCTTCAAAACCATGATGCTCAGACCTCAGCCTCCTGAGTAGCTAGGATTACAGGCATGAGCAACCAGTGCCTAGCAGTGTGGTAGTTTTAAATGTCCACAAAAGCTAGAAAAATGGGTAAAGAAGAAAGAGATTGGTAGGTGCTATGATTAAAAAAAAAAGGACTGAAGCTCATGGAAGGTAAGCAAGGGAGAGAGGAAGAGATTGAAGTAGAGGGGTGGTCAGCAAAAGTTTCATCTGTGTGTAGCAGGGGCCAATGACTGGCTTTAAAAGGGGGAGGAAGTCAGGCGTTATGGGCCCCACCTATAATTTTACTCAGAAAGCTGTGATCTAAAGGATCTTGGCTTGAAGCCAGCCTGGGAAGAGATGTCTGAGAAGCTCATCACCAACATAATCAGCAAAAAGCAAGGAAGGATGTGTAGTCCAAGTGGTAGAGTTCCAGCTACTGCTTAAGCAAGCCAAGTAAATGTGAGGCCCTGAGTTTAAAGAAAGCTGGGCGCTGGTGGTTCACGCCTGTAATCCTAGGAGGCTGAGATCTGAGGATCACAGTTCAAAGCCAGCCCAGGTAGGAAAGTCCATGAGACTCTAAACCACTCAGAAAACTGGAAGTGGCGCAGTGGCTCTAGAGGTAGATCACTAGTCTTGAGCTGAAGAGCTGAGGGATAGTGTTCAGGCCCAGAGTTCAAGCCCCATGACTGACCAAAAAAGAAAAAGAAAGGAAGGAAGGAAGGAAGGCAGGAAGGAAGGAAGGAAAAGATAGGAAGGAAAAGAAATAAAGAGACAAAGAAAAGAAGAGGAATGGCTGGTGCTGATAAGCCTAGCTACTTAGGAGGCAGAAATTCTAGACCAACTGTGGCAAAACTTTAAGATCTTTATCTCAATAGAAAAACCTTGCTGTGGTGGCCAATTCATGTAGTTCTAGCTGTGGCTGGAAAGGTAAATAGGAATATCATGCATGGTCTAGGCCAGCATGGACAAAACGCATGATTCTAGCCAGGTGTCAGTGGCTTGCATCTGTAATCCTAGCTACTCAGGAGGCTATGATCTGAGGATCATGGTTCCAAGTCAGCCCATGCAGGTAAGTCTGTGAGACTCTTTATCTTCAATTAAACACCAAGAAACTGGAAGCAGAGCTGTGGTTCAAGTGTTAGAGCATTAGCCTTAAGCAAATGAGCTCAGGGACAGAACTAGACCTAGAGTTCAAGCCCCCATACCAGCACAAGAAAGAAAAAGGAGGAAAAGGAGAGCAACCAGAAGAAACAAAGAGCTAGGCTAGGGGGGTTAGTTCAGATGTTAGTAGAGCATGTGATTAGCATGCACAAAGCACCGTGTTTGATCCCATCAGCAGAGAGGAAAAAATTGGTAAGGGGACATGATCAGATTTGTTATGGAAAGATTTTGATCCTGGTAGAGGAAGCAATAGGAGATAAGCAACAGTGTATAGCCTCAGTGAGATGGGGCAGCAGGCTTTAACCACCAGACTGACAACAGGGGTGAAGTAGTTCCATATAGAACAGTGCTTCTGAAGATTTAATATGCATACAAATCATGTGACAATCTTGTAAAAATACAGGTCATGATCAGTAGGTTTGAGCTGGGCCTTGAGGTGTTGCATTTCTAACAAACTCCCAGAAAATACTGATGCTGCTGGGTCTAGAAACAGTACTTTGGATAGCAACGAGTCATGAAATATTAGACAAAATTTATAGGAATTTGTGACTAGGTGAGAAGCCTGAGAGGGGAGCAGAGGATGGCTAAAGAGTGAGATAAAATGCACAAATGTTTTACCACCACCGAGCTCCACCTGCAACCTAAAATGCATTAAGTTTATAGCTAAATTTCCACTTTGAATATTGGTAAAATGACACTATCCACAGATACAAGATGAGGAACAGATGTGGGTAGGATAGATAACAATAACAGATAACATTTATTAGATACATCATGTACTATATACCATACTAGTCATGTGTATTGTTTTATTGTTCACTTTTTTTTTTTGGGTCCAGTCGTGGGGCCTGAACTCTGGGCCTGAGTGCTGTCCTTCAGCTCTTCAGCTCAAGGCTAGCACTCTACTACTTGAGCCACAGTGCCACTTCCGGCGTTTTTCTTTTTGCTTATGTGGTGCTGAGGAATCGAACCCAGGGCCTCAGGCATGCAAGGCAAGCACTCTACCACTGAGCCAACTTCCCAGCCCCTGTTCACTTTTTTTTTTGGCAAGAGTAGTCTTTGAACTATGGCCTCATGCTTGCTAGGTAGGTGATCTTACCACTGTGTCATGTTGTCATCCTTTTTCATGATTTTTTAAATTGTTATTTTAGACAGATTTAGCTTCCTGACCCTGTGTATGCCTGGGCTGTGAACTGCATAATTTAAACTTCCTGTTGCAGCTAATATAACAGATGAATGCATCAGGCCCAACTCTCAGTTAAGGAGAGGGTCTCGGGCTGGAAAGGTGGCTCAGTGGTAGAGTGCTTGCCTTGAATGCATGAGACCCTGGGTTTGATTCCTCAGCACCACATAAACAGAAAAAGCCGGAAGTGGCGCTGTAGCTCAAATGGTAGAGTGCTAACCTTGAGCTGAAGAGCTGAGGGACAGTGTCCAGGCCCAGAGTTCAGGCCCCACGACTGACAAAAAAAAAAAA
>NW_012272491.1:0-1736 GCF_000151885.1 Dipodomys ordii
TTTTTTCTTTTTGCTTATGTGGTGCTGAGGAATCGAACCCAGGGCCTCATGCATGCAAGGCAAGCACTCTACCACTGAGCCACCTTCCCAGCCCAAATGTAGAACTTTTTAAAGTGGGTTTTTTCTTTCTTTGTTTTTACTGGGATTTGAATTAGTCCTTGATAGGCAGGTAAAATGTATTTCTTTGACAGGAATACTTGCTGGGTATTGAGGTGCACACCTGTAATCCATGCTATTTGAGAGGCAAAAATGGCTACAAGTTTGAGGTCAGTTTGGGAAGCTTATTGAGAGACATTGTCTAGAAGTAAATAAGGTTTGTGGCCATACATTAGGGACGTAGCTATAATTCTAACTATTTGGGAGGCTAAAAATGTGAAGATCAAGGGTCAAGGCTAGCCCAATATATTTAGGCACAGTGGCATGCACCTCTCATGCCAAGCTGTGTTGGAGACTAATGGATAGGATTGAAGGTCCAGGCTTGCCCAGGTGGAAAGTCCAAGATACCCAATCTCCAAAGAGGGAAGCTGGGTATATGGAGCTGAGAAGCCTAAAGTAGGCGGATTCCACACCTGGATGGAAAGGGAGACTCTATGCTAAAACTACCAGTGAAAAAATGGGGCTGGAGATGTGGCTCAGCAGTACTGTGTCTGCCTAGCAAGCACAAGGTCCTGAGTTCAACCCCAAATACTGCCTCCCCCCAAAAAAAAATTCTAGAGAATGGAGTTCAGTACTTGCTTAGATGCTGTGGGCATGGGTTCAATTTCATCTCTGTCTTTCTCTCTGTGTCTCACATGTCCTAAATGTTACTTATTTGGAAGTCTAAAATCATAAAATTTGGTGGTACTGGAGTTTGAACTAGTACTTACTAGGCAAAATTTCAAGTCAAATTAGCACCCATCTGTCATCATTACTATGTAATTTCTGAGAGAAGGAGAGAGGGCATTCTAGGCATGAATAGTAACAACAGCATCCTGTAGGCCATGTGAGTGAGTGTTCCAGGAACTGTTGAGTATTTGAGGAAAATTGATGAGAGAACAGATGCTATGTGTTTAGTGTTGATGTTTTAAGTCATCGGTGTAATCCAGCCATAAATAGTTGCACTAGGAATAAAAGATGTTTTTATTTGACAGAGTTGGCTTTTAATAGTTTGGTAAAAAATAAAGGAGAATTATAACCTTTAAATCTTAGTGACCAAAAGATCTGTGGTCTGCCTAAAAGAATAAGGAAGTCAGAAAGTGAAGCTGTTGCCGGCACCAGTGCTTCATACCTATAATCCTAGCTACTCAGGGGGCTAAGATCTGAGGACTGCGGTTCAAAGCCAGCCCTGGCAGGAAAGTTGTGCAACTCGTATCTCCAATTAAAAAAAACCGGAAGTGGCACTGTGGCTCAAGTGGTAGAGCACTCGCCTTGAGCTAAAGAGCTCAGGGACAGCACCCAAGCCCAGAGTTCAAGCCCCGTGACAGACAAGAAGAAAAAAAAGAAAGAAAGTGAAGCTGTTTGTGGGGAAAACAACAACTAAATTTCCTTTTAAATAAGCGATAGAAAAAGCCGGGCGCTGGTGGCTCACGCCTGTAATCCTACCTACTCAGGAGGCTGAGATCTGAGGATCGTGGTTCAAAGCCAGCCCGGGCAGGAAAAACCGTGAGACTCCTATCTCCAATAAACCACCAGAAAACCGGAAGTGGCGCTGTAGCTCAAGTGGTAGAGCGCTCGCCTTGAGCTGAAGAGCTGAGGGA
>NW_012272492.1:0-1182 GCF_000151885.1 Dipodomys ordii
AGCCGGAAGTGGCGCTGTGGCTCAAGTGGTAGAGCGCTAGCCTTGAGCTGAAGAGCTGAGGGACAGCGCCCAGGCCCAGAGTTCAGGCCCCACGACCGGATTCCAAAAAAAAAAAAAAAAATCCCGTGATGCCAGGAAAAATATTAATAAGAAAACTTGATATGTGGATGCACAAGGCTTTTGCCTAACGTAAGTACTAAGTTTGAGGTGGGGAAACAGGAAGGTGTTTTAAAGGAACATCTCACTCTCTGAACTGCTGCCTATGGAGTCACATCATACTTCACTTTGGATGCTTCCCAGTAATCCCAGTAAATGTTGATACCTAAGTAAAGATTTTTAATGTCGTTATTCTGATAATTTAAGAATATGCTTCTTAAGGATGAGACATTGTAATAATACAGGTCTAAACACACCTTGCAGACACTTAAACTTTAACAATATAAAAATAAATTCCTCAAAATAAGTTCTTCTAAGGTCATTTTTTAACTTTGCCAAGGAGCAGAATTTTCCATTTAATTAATATTAATTTTTTACTTCACATAGTAGTCTCATAAAAGCTAATAATGCTTGTTATATGGATGTACTTATTGCTTTTGACTAACGACAAGTGTTCTTAACTGTTTTTTAATCTACTCCTTACTATTGGATCCTTACTATTGTGATCAGATTGGAAAGGGAGATAGAAAAAGTATGAAAAACAAAGAAAGTGGTTTTTTTTTCACCATTAAAAAATAATCTATAAAATGAGGTTGGGTTAGTTGACTGTAAGTGCCCCTTCTGTCTTTAAGGTTTATATGGAAACACTTATAAGCAATCCATTTATGGTACTAGTCCTTGAGGTTTGGCATAAAAGATAACCCTTGTTAAAGAGAAATATGTCACATTAAGTTGCCAAGGTTACTTTCAACAGTATATATAAAGCACTATGTATTTCCAGCTGTTCCTTATTTGGAGCTTTTATTATTTTGTTTGAATTGAATTATAAAAAAAACCTTATGAGACATTTGTCTTGTAAGCACAGTGGTTAATCTAAATCCTGATTTTGATCAGTTACCATTTGATTTTTTTTTTTTTGGGTCTGGTTATGGGGCCTGAACTCTGGGCCTGGGCGCTGTCCCTCAGCTCTTCAGCTCAAGGCTAGTGCTCTACCACTTGAGCCACAGTGCCACTTCCAGCTTTTTT
>NW_012272493.1:0-2016 GCF_000151885.1 Dipodomys ordii
CTCATGCATGCAAGGCAAGCGCTCTACCACTGAGCCATCTTCCCAGCCCAAGATTACCCTTTCATAAGATCACCCCCCATCTAATTCATGTGCCTGTTATTCTCTGAAAATGTGCCTGGGCTTTTTGTTTATCACAATCATTACTATAAGTTCATGAGTTCACTGAACTCTGGAACAAAAGCTCTATTAGTCAAGGATTTTTATCTGCTTTATTTCACATTGGATAAGATGTCATGATCAATACCTGGCATATATCAGGCACTCAGTAAATATTGGTAGGTTTAATAAGTTTGTTTCCATATTGTAATGCATCGCTTAACCTCAGAATTTGTTTGAAGCTTCTCTGAGGACAGTCTAATATTCTATACTATGTGATGATTCATATATATTCCAGTCAGACCCTTTCTAACTTGTTTGTATCTATTTGATGGTTTTCGTGTTGGAAGGGTTGATATAGGTTCTCTGGCATCTGGGAGGATTCAAAAGAACAAAGCAGAGGAATTTAAAGTGAGTCATTGACATTGTGTTTCCACCTTTCTCAACCCTCCTTCCTGCCCCACACCCAGTGTGTGCCCTAGCTGCTTTGTCTGCCCTGGTTTGACCTAGTCCTGCCTTCCTTCTACTGCACCACTTCAAGAATTCCTCATAACTCTTCTCACTTACATAGTGCTTTCTTTTTTCTTGGTTCCTAGGGGGGAAAAAAGAAAACTATAGTTCTACTGTAAAGACAGAGTAATAACCCATCAATTAGCAGTATTGGGAAGGATGCTATATTCTAGCAGCCAGTGGTATTTTCCAGAGCCTGTGTCTTTTATATTTATGACATTCTCTGAATACTTGTTACATTTCTGTCACACGGGTTCAATGTTTCACCATCCAGAGAGCCTCTGAGATCCTTCCCCTCATCATATTTCTATCCCACAAAGCCTAGATCAAAAGACTCTAGAAAAATCTACTGCTTTATCGTTATAATTTCTCATTGTTTCACTATAAAGAGCCAAGATCTTCTTTATGGAATGTTTCCAGAACAAATCCTCCTTTCTTGTATTATATTCTGTATAGTAAAACTGTGTTTCTATAAAAACATATCCATATACATATTCATTAAATATTCCATTAATACAAAAGCGCCTAACCAACTCCTGTTCTCTGTTAACCAAGTCAGTTAATACAATGTGCAGCTCCGGCAGAATTACCTAATACATGAATATCAAGTGAGAAGGACAGAGGAACCAAACAACTGGAACAGAACCTTTTTGTTTCAAAAAAGAATCTTCAAAATGCCTGACTTGAAGTATACAAAGGTAGAATGAATGGATTCCCATTGTCTGGGATGAAGATGGGAGAAAACCTTGCATGACTCCATCAAGTCTGCCTTTCCTTGAGACCTCTGATATGAAAATCTGACCCTTGGAGGGGAATAGTTCAGTTTCCATGAGGAGTCCAATGTCTTTGTAAGAAGATAGTCCAAGATTCAGATTCCCTATTCATAGTGAGCTGATGGCAAAGCACCTTGTTAGCATGAACCAAGGTAGCTCGCAAAATTCAGTGTCAGAGTAGAATGAGGATGGTTGTAGGTTGTAGGTTGTAGGTTTGGAGTACAACAATTGATTAATAGAGAATGAACTAAGGGAGCAAGAAACTTACATACAAAACAGGTCACCACTGCATCCTACAAAAGGACACGGAGAACAGTATTTCCCAGCATCCGTGGGCAAGCTGTATCTTTGCAGGTGCATGGCCAGTCTTCCAAAGAAACATTCTGTTCTCCAAGATGCAGCAGTGTCAATTGGTCAGATTCTCATTCTCTCCTCCTGGTACTCTCTCCTTACTCTAGAATTTCATAAATAGCAGTATCCTGTATAAAATATAAAGATTGATGTGAGGGCTACTATCTATCTTTTTTTATTTCTTTTTTTTAATCTTTTTATTGTGAAAATACTGTACAGAGGGGTTACAATTACATGGGCAAGATAATGAGTACATTTCTTATCAAGCATTGTAGCCTCCTCCTTT
>NW_012272494.1:0-3310 GCF_000151885.1 Dipodomys ordii
ACCAAGCTTGGTCTGTAAGGAGCTGCGGGAGAGATGCACCAAGCTTGGTCCGTGAGGAACTGCGGGAGAGATGCACCAAGCTTGGTCTGTAAGGAACTGCGGGAGAGATGCACCAAGCTTGGTCTGTAAGGAACTGCAGGAGAGATGCACCACGCTTGGTCTGTAAGGAACTGCAGGAGAAATGCACACATACCTTGCCATGTCCAGAGGAAAATGCCATCACCGTCTTGATCGTTGGACGTGTTTCGTTGGGAATACGATGTCTCTGTTTCTGTGCCATGCCCCAGCAGGTTGATTAATAAATATGGGGAAAGTTTTGTTTGAAATAAAACAAAATGGTTTTGGTTGTTAAAAAATAGAAATTAAAATAAAATTAAAATTATGTAATCACTTAACCACAATTAAAAAAAAAGAACCTCGGGGAAGGTAGGGAGGGAAGGGATGGTAGGGGGAAAACAATGGAGGGGGTAACAATGCTCAATAGGACAACAATGCTCATGGAACTGTAACCCTCTGTATAGTATCTTTACAATAAAAAATTAATAAAAATAAATAAATAAAATAAAAAAATAAAATAAAACAAAATGGTTTTGGTTGTTAAAAATAGAAATTAAAATAAAATTAAACATATCAAATATAAACAAATATAAAATAAGAAGATAAATATAAAGCATAAATAGTATAAATGTTTTAATACCATAAGTATAAAAATAAAACTGAAAATAAAATAAAATTTAAATATAAATAATATGAAAACTGAAAATGTAAACATTTTAATAAAATAAAAAATAAAGATAAAATATATACAATCAATATACAAATATATTGATATGAAAATTACAAGGAAATAGAAAAATGTAATGAGATATTTAAATAAAAGTAAAAAATATTAATACAAATAATAAAGGCATGTACAAATGTAACTAAGGACAAAAATATAGATAAAGCAAAATATAAATAATTTTAAATATGAATATTATAATACAAATAAAATACATAAAACAAAAATACTAATAAAATAAAATGTAAGCAAATAATTGTAAACATAAATATTAATATAAGTATAAATACAAAAATAAAAAACAATTTTAAATAAAAATATTTTAATATTAAATATAAAAACAAAGAAAAATGAATAAAACTAATATAAATAATAAAAATAATATAAATTTACATTTTAACATAATTTTGTATTAACAGGAATGCAAATAAAGGTAAAAAATACAAAATATAAATAATATTAAACATAAATTAGTTTAAATGATCTCAGCTAAAAATAAACAAAATGGAAATTTATCTTTGGACTTTTTCATCACAATATTAGAAATTTAAATGTAATGTTTAAAACAGTCAAAGACTTTATGGGGGGGCTGGGAAGGTGGCTCAGAGGTAGAGTACTTGCCTTGCATGTATGCGGTTTCGATTCCTCAGCACCACATAAGCAGAAAAAGCTGGAAGTGGTGCTGTGGCTCAAGGGGTACGTCACTAGCCTTGAGCTGAAGAGCTGAGGGACAGCGCCCAGACCCAGAGTTCAGGCCCCACAACCAGCAAAAAAAAGAAAGGAAGAAAGAAGGAAGACTTTATGTGTTCTGTCTATCTAAAACTGTGTATTTCACTCAAGAACCAAGAGAAAAGAAAAGGGAAAAACTTAGAAGCCAACAGAAGACCTATCTTTAGGGATTATTTCCATAGTTTCACCACTGACCATGATGTTATTATTAAGATCAGTGCCTGTAATTTGAAGATCACACTTTGCATCCTTTCCCCTGTTTAGCTTCTTCTGGATGGTGCATAAGAGGCGAAAGTTGAACCCAGCCAACATGGAGAGTTTGATTATTGATTGCTTTAGGATATTTGGTTTTCATTTTATCCCTGGTAGCCAGAAGTCCTTTGGTGTTGGTACTATATTTATTTTCACCATGGACAGTGATAGGGGTGAATTCCTTAGGCCTATGAGAAAAGAGGCAAGTAGATTTATCCATTACTTTTATGGGGCTAGTAATCTGAGACATGATCTTGGTGTTCTCAGTGGCCTTGCCCACTGTTGAATGGATGCCTGCAGCCTGGATGTCTGCAGCTGTGGCCACAGTGGACTGAGGACTCTCCGTTTTTTGAGTGCTCATGCTGAGCAAGGTGGTCCAGTGTTTCCCCAAGTAGCTTGGGCAGCCTGGGTTCTAAAGGTTCCTCCATTGGTAGTTTGGAGGGTTAGAGTTCTGTGTTGAATTTTGATGGAGGAAGCAGCTTTGTCCCAGTTTCAGCTTCTTGGCTGCATCCCTATCACCAGGTGTTCAGTGGCTTGGTGCTCAGCTCTTTTGGGGGTCAGGTCAGTGGTTATCTTAGAGGCTTTTTGGGACGACCTGTCTAAGTTACCATCACCCGCTGATGGACTAGATGTTAGAATAGGGTTTCCAACACCTCTGCCTTCAACTCTTAGAGAGCTGATGGGTGATTCTGTCCATAGAGTGTTTAATGGTCTAAAACCTTGTCCCTTCTGGGTATATGTAGTGGTAGTAGTAGGCCTTCGGGACATCTTCTGCTGTTTTTCCTGGTGCCCTTTCTCAGTATGTGAGTGGGCCGGGAGCAGTGCATTTTTCTTGGCTATGGCCACTTGAGAGGCAGCGCTCACCAAGTTGTTGAAGGAGGATTTTGGTGGATGATCATCTTCCTGGGCCTCTGGACCAGGAGCCCAGTTAGACTTTTTACTGGGTGGTCCATGGTCTTTATGGGGCCTTGGGAGAGTAGGGTGTTTCTGTGAAACCTGGGAGGGTCTGCAAAGCTGATCCTCCAGCTTGCCTGAAACGCGAGCCCCATTGGATGGTTCCCTGGGGACTCCCCACTCTGGCGTTTGGGGTCCCGCGATGGTGGGGTACTTCTCTGGGTTTTCAAGCCAGGAGGGTGTGTGGAGGCGGCCATCTTCTGTGGCAAAGACCAGGGATGATTTTCTGTGTCCTCTATTTTCCACTGAGGAGACTCTGCGCAGGGCTGGAAAACTGCCGGAATCACTCAGTTGAGATGGTCTTCGCCCAGCCTCATCGGCAGTAACAAAATAGGGAGCCCCGGTGGAAGATTTTCACCAGGGTCCACAGTAGACAACGTGGGCATGCTGGCTGGTGTCTATCTGCCATGAGGGTCTCCGCACAGTGCAGTCCTCAGTTTTGTAAATAGGAGCCCCCGAAGGTGTTTTCTGGGGGACTCCATCATCCCCTGTGTGAGGGCACAAAGAGATGGGATATCGGCCAATGTGAAATAGCCACGAGGGCCTATTGACATACTTCTTATTTCTGAAGGCCACCAGATCCCAGGGGATGTT
>NW_012272495.1:0-3340 GCF_000151885.1 Dipodomys ordii
ACTTCTGGCTTTTTCTGTTTATGTGGTGCTGAGGAATCGAACCCAGGGCCTCATGCTTGCAAGACATGCACTCTACCGCTGAGCTACCTTCCCAGCCCCTACACATGTCTTATATAAGAAAACAAAACATCTTCATCTGCAATGATAAATATCCAGAAGGAACTGTAGACTGTCTTTATAAGACATGTAGGTACTTACATTATTTATAAAACATCTTTCTGGAAAATCATAAAAAGGTAGAGATATTTTAGGGACTTGATCTCAGTGAAAATAGAGGATCTACTAAGGACTGGTGGCAAATGTCTAGAGCAACTTGTAGAGAAATAAAAATGGAAATTTGAGCATGGCCAAATAAGATTTGATAGCACAGCTTTTTGATAGCACAGGTCATCTCCATCTTTACTTAGTATGAGCAAGCTTGTTGCAAAGTTTATCCATGTAACTATTTACCCTGCATGAAGTCATCCTGTGTTGGTGCTGAGTCAAAGAGATGTGGAAGAAGCAGCACCACAAATACATAAATACTGAGCACTTAATAACTGGGCTCCAAGGATATGGGAGATAACTTTATATTACGTCATGGGATCATCACACTATCTGCATCTTCATTCTGTAATTGAGATTAAAACTTTGCATAATAGGGCCAGCACTCCTCAGTTGACTTTCAACTACCACATTAAAAGATTGATGGGGGCTAGGAAGGTGGCTCAGTGGTAGAGTGCTTGCCTTGCATGCATGAGACCCTGGGTTCGATTCCTGAGGACCACATAAGCAGAAAAAGCCAGAAGTGGGGCTGACGCTCAAGTGGTAAGAGTGCTAGCCTTGAGCTGAAGAGCTGAGGGACAGCGCCCAGGCCCAGAGTTCAGGCCCCACGACCGACCAAAAAATAAAATAAATAAAAAAAAATGGTAGAGTGCTAGGCCAAGCAAGCAAGAAGCCTTGAGTTCAACTCCAGTTCCGCCAGGAAAAGAAAAGAAAAGCCTGATTGGTTTTAAAAACGTACCTGGGTTTTAATGTTTTCTGGATCCTCAGCTTGGCTATCTCGCTTTTGGCTGGGCTTCCAGGCATTTTCTGCCTTTTTTAAGTGCACATCTTCTTTTACAGAAACTGTGAT
The DNA here is from genome assembly GCF_000151885.1 of Dipodomys ordii. Classification (NCBI taxonomy): domain Eukaryota; kingdom Metazoa; phylum Chordata; class Mammalia; order Rodentia; family Heteromyidae; genus Dipodomys; species Dipodomys ordii. The sequence goes on from NW_012272495.1 coordinate 1,115, forward strand.
GATCTTTCTGGGCTCCCTTCTCTGGCCAGGTTGAGACCTCCGAGGTCCAACATTCAACAACTAAGAAAGAATATGAAATCTATTAGAGTACTTTCAATTTACTGTGATCTCTTTGTATTGTTCACACCAAACACGTATAGATGAAAAGACTGGGTATTAGGTAACTCAAGTTATACATGATCTTTATTTATTTATTTAGGGTCCGGTCATGGGGCCTGAACTCTGGGCCTGGGCCCTGTCCCTCAGCTCTTCAGCTCAAGGCTAGCGCTCTACCACTCGAGCCACAGCGCCACTTCCGGCTTTTTTCTTTTGCTTATGTGGTGCTGAGGAATCGAACCCAGGACCTCAGGCATGCAAGGCAAGCGCTCTACTATTGAGCCACCTTCCCAGCCCTGATCTTTATTTTTTGTATCATCTATTTGGACGTATTGACAGAATAAAATCAACATTCGAATATCAACAACATTCTCTACCAATTTTTGACCCTGAAGTCCTAAATGGAACAAAGTAATTAAAAATGATTAACACTTATTCCCCATAACAAACATTGCTTTGGATGGATCATTCCTATAAATACAAAAATTAATAAGTAAGTAGTAGTCATTGCAAATCTGCTTCAGAAACTCAATTTTTATACTTTCAGGTCAAATGTGAATATAATCTCATCACAAAAATCTCATCATCCAGCCAGGCACTAGTTCTTAAGCAAGTAATCCTAGCTACTCAGGAAGCTGAGATCCGAGGATCACGGTTCAAAGCCAGCACAGGCAAGAAAAGTCTGTGAGACTCTTACCTCCAATTAACCAGAAAACCAGAAGTGGCTATGTGGCTCAAGTGGTAGAGTGCTTGTCTTGAGCTGAAGAGCTGAGGGACAGAGCCCAGGCCCAGAGTTCAAGCCACACAATTGGGGGGGGCCGCAGTGGACAGAATCATATCATCCTTATTGAGGATCATACTACCTCTAAATTAGACTTTTCTTTTATCACCAATGAGTCAGCTAAATTATTCCCCCCCCCCAAATTTATCTATTTGCCAGTCCCCAGTTTTTGCTAGATTCTGACTATACTCATGCTGTTAATACCAATACATTTCAGTATGGCACAATGATCACCAAAAGAAGCACAATTACAATCAAGATAACAAAATTAAGTAAAAAGTGGCACAATAAACTTTAAAAATATATGTATACTGCTGGACAAACACAAATTAAACACTGTTTGTAAATATTTATCAAGATATTTGAGTTCTCAACAGATGTCTATGCTTTTAGCTATTAATATCCATTAGTTGTACATCTGTGTTTATAATGCATCTTGATCATAAACATCCCTTCCTTTATTCCTTTCCTGTCCCCTCCCTACTAAGCTTTTAAACCCTTAATATGCTCTTTAATCAATCTCTAATGTTGTGACATTTAAAATCTGGGAATAGAATTACTATCTAAAATATCAATGCCTGTAAACACTGTATGGTGCATTAGAGGATAGAGATATATTAGGAGACAGGAACTAAATTTTTCAGAGAGAATCTGCTACTTAAGAACTATGAGGAACAAAGCTTCTTAATTGGCAGTGTTTATCTAGCAACTCCAAGGCTCTCAATTTGATTTGGTAATTGGTACTGTAACACACACACACACACACACACACACACACACACACACACACACACACACACACACACACACACACACACGGGTAGGATGTCACTCCATGGTACACATGATATCAATGACAGTCAAATCCAGAGCACATGGCTCTCGGTTTATTTTCCAGAACACACAAAAAACTGAGTATGACTAATAAAGCAAAACTTTTAAAGTAAAACTACTTTAAATTTTAACATACTTTCAATTTCATAAATGTAGGAAATAAATTACATTCATCTTTTAAAAAGACATCATTTTTATTTCATTGAGACTACAATTGCACTGTTTCTCTGCTCACAACCAATAGTCATTCATTCCAGCATTTTAATTTTTTTGAGTTGGAAGCAATACTGGATTTGAACTCAGGGCAATGAGATTGCTTGGCAGGTGGACTACCACTATAGCCACATCACCAGCCCTAAAAAAAAATATATATATATGTATATATATATATATATATATATGCATATATATATATATTTTGGGGGGGTCCGGTCATGGGCCTGAACTCTGGGCCTGGGTGCTGTCCCTCAGCTCTTCAGCTCAAGGCTAGTGCTCTACCACTTGAGCCACAGCAC
>NW_012272496.1:0-1779 GCF_000151885.1 Dipodomys ordii
GGCTTTTTTCTTTTTGCTTATGTGGTGTTGAGGAATCGAACCCAGGGCCTCATGCATGCAAGGCAAGCGCTCTACCACTGAGCCACCTTCCCAGCTCCATGAGACTCTTATCTCCAATGAACCACCAAAAAGCCAGAAGTGGAGCTGTGGCTCCAGTAGCAGAGTGCTAGCCTTGAGCAAAAGAAACTCAGGTGCAGGACCCAGGCCCTGGGTTCAAACCCCAAGACTAGCATACAAAAAAAGCAATCTGTAGGAAAATGCAGCCATTTTCTGAAGACTGACGATAGCAAAGAATACTAGTTACTTCATGGTCTGGGTGGATGAATGTCCTCACCATCTACGAGCCCCCTCCACAGGTTATTATTGCTGTTTCGCTCCCTTCCCATGCCTCTCTAGTTGTCACTCCTAGATCCAACACAGTATCTCTCCAAGAACTGGAACACAAGGAATAATTACATCAGAAAATGAAGAAACAAATGGAGATCTGTGAGATCTCAGTCCAAATCTACCATTTGCTACCATCAAGTTGGCTAAATGTTCCTGTCAGAAATCCATGGGAAGGGGCCAGGTGTTCACACCTGCAATCCTAGCTACTCAGGAGGCTCAGATCTGGGGATTGCAGTACCAAGTCAGAAAAGTCTCCATGAGACTCTTATCCCCAATTAACCACTCAAAAATCAGAAGTGGCCCTACTATATGGATCAATGTAGTAGAGTAGTAGCCTTGAACAAAAAAGCTCAGGGACAGAACCTAGGCCCTGAGTTCAAGCCCCACAACTGACAAAAAAAAGAAAGAAAGAAAGAAAAAAAGAAAGAAATCCATAGAAGCGAAGCAGTGAGCTGGGAATGTGGCTTAGTGGTAAAGCACTTACCTAGCATGCACGAAGGGAAGCACTGACTTCATGAGATTGCTGGAAGCTAAAGCAAGAGGAGGTCTGTACACTGTTTGTAGGCCCCCACAGAAAAGACCCTACCAGCCCATACAGCCCATCAGATCAGAGTTCAAAGTTGGTGTCCTTGGGGGATGCAGGGCTGACCCCTGCATCTCCCAGTAGTTCATTCCCCCTGGGCTTTGGTAGTGGCAATGAGCCAGTCCTGGCTCTAAGTCTGTGTAGGCCCACCCATGGATGGCAACATCACTCCCAGCTCTCCAGCACCTGCTTCCTATGCTAGACATCCCACTGGGTTTGATCCAAAATCCCAGAGAACTCTCCAGACACATGGTCGGCCATGCTCCCTCCAGAGGCAAGTATTTTCCTTCAGGGGATTCCAAAGGCTCCACCTCATACCCAAGTGGCCCTGTAAAGCTACAATTGAAGCAGCTACTCTGAGGCAGGCTTGGGCATATGCAGGCTTCCTACTCAACCATTGCACTCCAATAGTGCCATGGAAAGACAGGATGAAGTGCAAAGTCCTTCCATTGAAAGGCTCCTATATGCCACATCTTACCAAGAATTCTTTTTTTGGCAAATTTGTGTCTGCTCACGTGTCAATAGTGGCTGCATGCTTTTCCAGGAGGTACCAAGCAGAGGGATCCTCTATAAGGGTTCTCTTACTTCAGATAATCAGTCTGTGGCAAGCAATTACATGGGTAACAACTATTCACTGCCCCTGTTCCCACCCCAACAAGGATGCACACGCTCTGACAGGGAATTAAAGAGGAGCTAGGTTCATCAAGAACTTGTGGGAGGGCTGGGAAGGTGGCTCAGTGGTAGAGCGCTTGCCTTGCATGCTCGAGGCCCTGGGTTCGATTCCTCAGCACCACATAAGCAAAAAGAAA
>NW_012272497.1:0-2069 GCF_000151885.1 Dipodomys ordii
AAAAAAAAAAAATAAGATTTTAAATGTGTGTGACAAACATTAAACAGAAAGGCCAGTGCAAAAGTACAATGTGATAAGTACTCCTTGATAAAGTCCTAATCTCTGAAAGACTAGAGGTAACACGTAGATGCTGCCATCAGCTGTGTTAGCTGGTCAGAACTATAAGATTTTTTTATAAACTCATCACCAATCTTCTGTTATCTCGATCTTCTTTTAAATTCAAAAGAAATTTAAATGTTTCCCCCCGGAAAAGTTCTGAAAGTGTACACCTTCTTGGGCTGGTGCTGGAGCCAGGTAAGAATCTCGCGTGACAGTCAAGTTCTAAATGTTGTTGATACCTTTAGGGGGAATAACGTATTCTTTCTTGAAGCTCAAGACCATTTCACCCTAAACCCCAAGAAGATGACAGAAGATCTTACTGTGCATGCAACTGCTTTCCCATCTCTCTCCTCACAGATTCCTAACTGGGCACATCTCTTTTTTCCTACTGGATACTCAGGTTCTGGCCCAGTGCATGGCTTTCATCAGAATACAATAGTGTAGATGTGATTTTCTTTTTATTTTTCTCAAAGTCTCGAAATCCACATCTCTATTCCCCAAGGATAAACTTAAGTAGCCATAAAAATTCTGAAATTGTCTTATTACTGGTAAACCAATATATAAGCATGTACACAGATATAGACTCAATCACATATGCAGGTTAAGGGGGAAAAAATGACTGGAACACACTGCAAAGAAATGCCATGCCCAGAAAATAAAGCAGCAGAAGGCCTTACATTAAGACCTTCTAAGCTGTAAGAAAATGATACTATTATTGTGTAAAGGTACATTTTTCCCCTCTTGAATAACTTGTAAGTTACATCCAAACTCTTAACTCTATTGTCAGCATTTCACAAGGCATGGCTTCTCTTCACTTTCCGGAGAGTTCAAGCATAATCCTTTTCAGCCTATCTATTTTTATGAGGACATCATGTCTTCAACAAAGCAGGTAAGAGAATAAACTGGGCCTTTCCACATTTCTCCTCCTTCATACTGTCTAGTTTTAGCAATGGCTTAAAAACTCCAATGTAGAATGCCACACTGAATGAAAATCAACCCATTAAAACATACGAGTGTGCAGGTTTGGAAAGCCTTGGTCCTTATTCAGAATTATCATTGGATGCAAACAAAAAACTAAAACAGAACAAAACAAACTTCTTGTGTTGGAGATAAGTGTCATCATACACCTTCCCTTCTTCCAGGTAATATCAAGCCACAGTTGTAGCTATGAAAACAGGAACCATCAATTCAACAAGCAAACTACAAAAACAGGCGGGGGGAGGGGAAACCATCCACCTGTTCACTGTTGACGCTTTAGGGAAGACATCCTGGCAACTCAGACATTTCGCTCTCACTAGGGATGTGGGGCCTAGGTACTGTCTACCAAACCTGATGAAGCCTGAATCCCTCCAAGGCCTGACAGGCAGTTGTGTTCACACATCCTGCCACACCACAGTGCTGGAACACTTAACTGTACCTGAGACAGAAAGATCTGTGTGTCGGTGTCCATTTAGAGGACACACTGTGCTGAAAGCAGCATCTGATTCGGCAGCGTTCTGGCCTGGAGTCCAGCCAGGCCATCCACGCCGGGCCCTCAAACGTTCAATGACAAAATGGTGTTGCAGGGGCCAGGATAGGCCCCATGACAGCCTCTCAACCAGGACAAGGATGCAAAGGAGGGCCATCTAACAAGCACCAGTGAGGGTGGGGCTGAGCCCCTCCAGAATCCGGCTGGAGCCCAGGGTCCTGGCGCACCGGGGATGTCCCCAAAGCGGGTCCACGGGTCCCCTGCCCCGGCTCCACCTCGGCCACCTGCTCCCCACCACCACCTGCTGGGCCGGCCTGCAAGGGGGTCGGGCCCGGCCCGGGCCACTGGGCCAGGCAGTCCCGGGTCTCCCAGGCGAAGGCTCCCCCGGGGTGGCGGGGCTCGGGGAGCAGCCGAGGGCACACGCCCGCCCTGGTGGCGGGGCTCCCTGTTCCCACCCCGCACCTCGCCCCGGGGCCTCCCCGGCTCCCACCCCGCGCCGCCC
>NW_012272498.1:0-4669 GCF_000151885.1 Dipodomys ordii
AACAAATCGGGCTCTGCCCACTCAACTCCCTCTCAGTGCCATCTTTGCTGCCCACGTGTCCCACAGATTCCCCCTTTTTTGTTTTAATGGCAGGCCCACCTCCCACTTAGTTATCCTTTTCTCTTCCTCTGTAAAGGTTATTTTAACAGGATTACATTGGTAAGAATAGCATTGGCCACACAAGGGGTTTGAGGCAAGTCGGGGAGGGGGGGCGAGATTCACCAGACAAGGATAGGGAGGGCCCTTGTGCATGATCCAAGAGCCCATCCCAGTTACCTCACATCCCCACCTAGCACAGTAATAAACATCAGTCCCACTACAGTTAGAAATGTCCAAAGCAGTTCGATTACTTCCTGGGCATATATAAAAGTCAGTATCTCGTAAGGTCGTCCTCTTCAGAACATGGGAGCAGCCTGGGTATTGGGAGTTCCACACAAGCGGCACGGTGCAGCCTCGTGGGCCCCCACACTCAGGCCATTCTACTATAGTCCAGAAAAACAAGGAAAATTTAAAACAAACTCTGCAGACATAGCAAAGCAATCCCGGGCACTTGGTGTCTTTTATGTAAGCCAGTTCCTTTTACGTGCCTTTAAGCAAGCACAGGGGTCAAGATGACCTTTGAGCTTTACTTTCAGCTCCCAACACCCTGTCTTTGTTTAAAGAAGTGAACCCACCTGTCTTAGGTTGGGTGAATTGCCTTGTCTGCCTTACCCGTCATCACGAACTTCTTCAGAGCAAAGCTTAAGGCCCTGTCTTAGGTTGGTCAGACTGATACCCCCTATTACCCATCTCTGGCTGGGGTTCCTCTAGGGAGAAATTCATTCACTTGGAGCTTGATCTTATGTAACTGCCTGGCTAAACTCATAAGAGTTTTACAGTGCACCTATAATGCAAGGAAGACGTAGAAAAACCATCAGCAAAAGCATTACCAGGCCAAGCAATGTCATTAGCAGTCCTTTAACATTAGTCAGGGATGGGATAGCAGTTTTTGCCACTTCAGAGTCCAGAGGGGGGCTTGTTCTAATCCAGCTAATTGCCTGTGGGGTTGAAAAAGATCTAAAGACAAGTTATTATGGTTAACATTCTGTGTTAGTGCCTTAGCAGCTGCCACTGCAGAGGCAGCTAACAAAATAAAGGCCAAAATCATACCAAGTTTTAGACATGTTTACAGGAAGCATATGGATTCAGTAATGCCAGTACACAAGCAATTAGTAAAAGAACAATTAGAGCAGGTAACATTAAAATAATTAGCCAAACACAAGCCTTGACCACCATAGTCATTTTTCTTCCCTTGTTGGATAGTTTATCCTTGGGCATCCTCCTGTGTAGAGGAAATGGGTAAAAACTTAAGGTTCCTGGCAGAGATTCAAATGGGGGCTGTCTCCCGTATGGGAAAAAACGCATCCAAATCCCCTGCCCATAGTAACCAAGGGGTCCTTCCACCTGACTTTCACTTGGGGCTTAGGGTTTAGTTGTCCCTAGTTCTTCTGAAATCTGGATTCAGTTGCCCCTTTTGAAAAATTTAAAATGTTAATGGTAAACAAAGCTATCTGTAACTGTATATGGGGGCTAACTCCCTTTTTTTGTTTTAATAATTGCTCCTTAAGACATTGGTGACTTCTTTCTATAATTGCTTGGCCTTGGGGATTATAGAGAATTCCTGTTCCAGTATCACCAATATTTTTATTTATTTGTTTGTTTGTTTGTCAGTTGTGGGGCTTGAATTCTGGGCCTGGGCACTATCCCTCAACTCAAAGCGAGCACTCTACTGCTTGAGCCACAGCACCACTTCCAGCTTTTTCTGCTTATGTGGTGCTGAGGAATTGAACCCAGGGCCTCATGCATGCAAGGCAAGCACTCTACCACTGAGCCACCTTCCCAGCCCCTTCTTGCACCTGGAGCAGGGTGTAGGGGGTGGTTTGGACCCACCCCCCACCCCCGGGCCGGTTGGCGGGGGATTGTTGTGAACAATCCCTCTTAAGTGCCCCTCCTGCCCACATTTAAAACAATTCACTCCCCCTGATGGTCTTGGGGTTCCTTGGCCCTGGGCTGCCAGCACCTGGGTAATAGTCTCAGTCATTGTAGATGTCTGAGCCTGTAAGGCTAAAGCTAGTGATTGGGACTGGTGCTGCTGCATTCCCATATCCTGTGAGGCCACTACCCATCTGCTCAGAGAACTCTCTCTCAACCCCTCACAGGCCATGCGGTGGTCTGCATTCATCCCTTCCCAGACCAGCAGCTTTACAAACTGATCTCTGAGGTTCCCTGCTGGCAGGTTGCAGTGAATGCTCTGTTGGACTCGGTCTATAAAATCAGGTAGAGGCTCACCTGGTTTTTGTCTCACTCCTGCTATGGGGGACTCAGTAGGCCCATCATCCAATTTGTACCATGCGGCAAGTCCTGCCTGCCTCACATGGTCACAGTACGGGCCAGGTATTGTGGCCTGTTTGACTCCAGTGGAGTACCCTTCACCCGTCCCTGTTAACATGGCATAAGTAATAGGTATGGTGTGTTGAGCCTGCCGGTTATTCTCCACCCGCACTCTGCACTCCTCCTTAAAGAAAGCACACCATTTAATAAACTGAGAACTGGTGAGGACAGCTTTGGCCACATCCAGCCAGTCCTCAGGGACACATGGGTGATAAACAATGTCCTATAATAGGGTCTGGGCCCAAGGAGAGTTCAGGCCATCCTCCGCCACTGCCTTGCAGAGCTCTTTAAGATCCTTAGCTTCCTATGGATACCATTCCAAGGGCCTGTTGGCTCCTGTGCCAGATTGACCAGATACATGTGGGGAAGCAAATCCTTTGGCCCAGGGTCCAGGCTCCCAGGTGGCACTTCCCTTAAAGGGTAGGCCTCTGAGTAGGTTACTTCCCCAGCCCTCGGCCCCTCCATGGAAGGTTGGTAGGGGTCCGGGTCTCACAGGTCCCTCTCGCAAGTCACCATACCTCCTCCCCAATCAGGGATCAGGGGAATAGGGAGGGAGCCTAGGACCGTCAGGGGCACCCGAGTCAGAGGGGGTAACCTTCACCCTCGTTTTGACTTCCACTGTGCATGTTTCAGCGCATTCTCGGTCTAATTTGACCCATTTCTTTTCCTTCTCATTTCCCAAGTCCTCCTGTACTCCCTCTAGGCCTAATGTTGCCTCCTCCTCCTTCTTCTGTGAGATAGAATTACCCATACTAAGGGTTTCACTTACCCTGAGAGACCACTTAGCCTCGGCTGGTGTATTTTCCTTTCGCACCCCACGTTGGGCACCAGATGTCAGGTCTTCATCCGTCCCATGAAAGACGGACGGGGTCCCAGGAAAGGTAAGTGCACCACCGCTTGCCCATTCCCCAGCCTCCCTTAACCTGGGAGACGATCAGACACCCCCCCCACCTTAGCCATGGAGGCAATCAGACGCAGTGGGGAGTCAAGTCAAGCAGGAACTCATTTATTAACACACAGCAAGCACTTTTTAAAACAAAAGAGACCAGGTGGCATGGGGAGGAAAAGGAACCAACCAATCACTGTAAAAGGTCACACCCTATCATGCACCTAAGCTTCCATGAGCTGTTTACGCACTAAAAGTAAACAAATCGGGCTCTGCCCACTCAACTCCCTCTCAGTGCCATCTTTGCTGACCACATGCCCCACAGACAGTTACTTTCTGGCCAGCATCCCTATTTTGCCTCTGTAGCTGAACAAAAGGTCCCTGTGCAAGATCTCCACATAATGAACCAGAGTTCAGCTGAAACTTCATTTTTAATGGCTTCCATCCGATTGCAACACAAAGAGGAAGAACCCAATTTAGGTCAGTGTCTTACAGTACCCTCATTTGAGGAGAGCAACCAATTTTTTCGTTGTCAGCTGTCTGCATAGCCTCCCTGCCTGTGGGAAGAAGCCATCTTCCATTCATTTGGCACAGGTGGTGATGTCTAGCCTGTCACTTCCCATTCAAACCTTAATGGGCAGCACTGCTCCGAGGACCATGGCGTATTACTGTGTGTGCCAACACAGCACAGATAAACACATCTTCACCTCTCACTCTCTGATTCCTCTCTCTCTTTTTATTTTCCAAATTTTTTATTATGGTTAAGTGGTTACATAATTTCCCAAATTTCACAGTATTGTGGGATAGTGATGCTTAGTTAAAGTCACAAACACATTCTCTCTTTTTTTAATATAGTTTTTTTGAAAATATTTAAAAACTTAGGGTTTTCAGAATGAGATAGAACACATGCACCTTTTTTAAAATTTTTTTTAATTGACAATACTGGGGCTTGAACTCAGAGCCTTACCTTTTTGCTAGACGTTTTCACTCTTAACATATCCTCTATCACTTGAGCCACACTTCTACTTCCTTTTTACGTTTTGGTTTTCTTTTGTTAGTTTGGTTTGGGCTTCTATATAGTACTAGAACTTGAATCTCAGGGCCTTGCATATGCTAGACAAGCACTCTATCAGTACAGCCACACTCTCAGCCCTTATGAACAACATAATCACCTCTTCAAAGTTCCATCTGCCTCTCAGCATCATTGCATATAGAATGAAGTTTGGACATATGGAAACTTCCGGGGGCCATATTGTAACTATGGCTTCTAACTAAGCACATCTTTTGCTGCATTTTTAGACTATTTGGGGAAAAATAATAGTAACCATCTTAATTTTGTTGAAACAATTTTTA
>NW_012272499.1:0-1145 GCF_000151885.1 Dipodomys ordii
CGGAAGTGGCGCTGTGGCTCAAGTGGTAGAGGGCTAACCTTGAGCTGAAGAGCTGAGGGACAGTGCCCAGGCCCAGAGTTCAGGCCCCATGACTGGACCAAAAAAAAAAAAAATGTAAGTAATAAACCAGGTTGCTAATGGCTCAAGCCTGTAAGCCTAGCTACTTAGGATCTGACAATCTTGGTTCAAAACCGGCTGGGGCAGACATATCCCAGAGACTTTTATCTTTAATTAAGCAGCAAAAAAAAAAGAAAGAAAGAAAGCCAGAAGTAGGGCTATGGCTCAAATGATGGCGCACCAGCCTTGAGCAAAAAAGTTGAAGCCCTGAATTCAAGCCCCAGGATCACCACACACCAAAATAACATAAAGAACAGTGAAGCTGGGTGCCTGCCTGTGGCTCACGCCTATAATCCTAGCTACTCAGGAGGCTGAGATCTGAGGATGGCGGTTGAAAGCCAGCCTGGGCAGGAAAGGCCTTGAAACTCTTTATCTCCAATAAACCACCAGAAAACCGGAAGTGGTGCTGTGGCTCAAGTGGTAGAGCCCTCGCTTGAGCTGAAGAGCTGAGAAACAGCACCCAAGCCCAGAGTTCAAGCCTATGACACACACACACACACAAAAAGTGCTGGGATCATGGCTGGGGCGAATGTGCAAGGTTCTGAGTTCAGATCCCTAGCCTTCCTGAAAGTATACATTGCTTGAAAACCTTCACTGGCACTCAATTCTCTTAAGATAAATGGCAGTGTCTTACCAACTTTCTCCCTGCTTCTCCGGACCCAGCCCCGCTCTTCCTCATTCATATGGGCCTCCTGCTCGGCTGCCCTCCGGCCTTCCTTTGTACCTCTGGGCCTTTGCACCTGCTTTGTCTGGAGCTCCCGCTGTACCTCGGCCCACCTACTTCTTATCCTTCCATATTTTGTGTCCCCCCCACCCCCAGCCCGCTGGAGGAATCTGCGGGTGAGGCCCGGGTCGGGGAGCCGTGCCTGACCCACAGAAGAAAGGCTAGAGAAACCGAGGTTGACAGAGCCCTGGTGGCGGAGCTAAGGGCTCAAGGGAACGTGCGGGCCCCGGCTCCAGGTGGGAGCGGCGGGGGGCCGTGTGCGGGCCCTGGGTCCCGGAGTCGGGCCGGGCGGGGGCTGCAGGCC
>NW_012272500.1:0-2062 GCF_000151885.1 Dipodomys ordii
CTTCCTTCCTTCCTTCCCTCCCTTCCTTTCCTCCTTCCCTCCTTCCCTTCTCTTTCTTTCCTTCTTTCTTTCTCTTTCCTTTTTTATTTCTTTTCTTTCTTTCTTTCTTTCTCTTTCCTTTTTTCTTTCTTTCCTTCCTTCCTTCCTTTCTTTCTTTCCTTCTTCTCTCTCTCTTTCTTTCTTCCTGTTGTTTCTCTCTTTGTGTCTCTCTGTCTCTGTGTCTCTCCCTCTCTCCTTTCCTCTGTCTGTGCTTTTTTCTTTCTCCTGTCAAGATGATTAAAACAGTGCAATCGGCTACAAGAGGGAGATTATTGAAGAATTTTAGAAATGTAGACAATTTATTCATTCATTCCGAGGAAAACAGAAGTAAAGGAAAGGAAAGAGGGGAAAGTTTCAGTAGAAAAACAGAGGAAGATGGATAAAAAATTTTCTCCTTTGCCTTTCCTTTCCTTTCCTTTTTCCTTTCCTTTCCTTTCCACTTTCCTTTCCTTTCCTTTTTCCTTCCTTTCCTTTCCTTTCCTGTTTTCTTCACTTTGTGGTCTCCTGGCTCTGTATGGCCTCCCTAGCAGAAGAGCCTTGTGGTGGGTGGGGCTCCTTCACTGTGTTGTAGAGCCATGAGACAGGCCAATAAAAGAAAAAACAAGACTGCAGATGTTTTTCTCCATGAGGAAGGGATTGGAACAGTTACTCAGTAACTGTTTTTCAGTTAATATGGATATATCTTCAGTTGCAAAAGACACAAACAGGCTGACAGCTTTAGCTCTCATAGACTATATCCGTAGAAACGCTGGGGTGAGAGGTACGGAGGGACCTGTTATCCAAGCGGTTGTAGGGAAAGGCTAGACTCATGCAAGTAGAAGGACAAAAGGTAAAAGAACAAAAAGAAGTAGTAGAAAAGTCACTGCAGAGAAAACTAATACAAAACTCAAGATGTGAGAGGGACACACAGGAAGTAGACATAGACATTTGTCTGTGATTAGATTCTTGAAGAAAAAGTATAGATAATGTGACCTAAAATAATCCAGTCCCAGAGACAAATAATCTCATATTGCCCATTTATAAAATAATTTCAGGAGTTGAGCTCGATAGTGTGTGTCAATAGTCCTAGCTACAGAGGAGGCTGAGGCAGGAAGATCACTTGATGTCAGCAGTTCAAGATAAGCATGGACAATAGAGTAAGTCCCTATCTCTAACCAAGTGTTTAATGTTAAAAATAGTTTAAAATAAGTTGAGACATTTAACACTAAGAATTTTTACTGAGTGCTTCTGACTTTTTCTATTATGCCGATATTGCAACATATGAAACTCAGAATCTGGGCTCTGTCTCTTAGCTTTTTCATTTAAGGCCGGTGCTTTATCACTTGGGCCACAGCTCTACTTCTGGCTTTTTGGAGGGTAGAGGTAAGAGTCTCACAGACTTCCCTGCCTGGGCTGGCTTTGAACTATGATCCTCAGATCTCAGCCTTCTGAGTAGCTAGGAATATAGGTGTGCCTGGCCTCTGGTGACTTTTTTTTATGTTTTTTATTGTGAAAATACTATACAGAGAGGTTACAGTTACATGAGCAAGGAAATGAGTACATTTCTTATCAAGCATTTTTGCCTCCTCCTTTCTTTTTCCCCTGCCATCCCTCTTAACATAGGTGCAGAAATATCACCAAATGTTTTTGCTTCGTGCAAAGGAAAGAAGAGGGGAAATTAACGATCAAAAATTTGAATGGAGAATGAATAGTTACGTTTACTTTAATTTAATTACATTTGCCTCAAATCATATAAGGTAGCATAGTTTGAAGGTGAATAAGTAAAATACATTGTCGATTGCCATCTTGGAGCTGTGTTTTTTCACTTGTTTAACACTGAAAAATCTCATGAGTTAGGAACTGTGATTATTAGAATCATTTTTTTTGTCAGTTGTGGGGGCTGAACTCTGGGCCTGGGTGCTGTCCCTCAGCTCTTCAGCTCAAGGCTAGCGATCTACCACTTGAGCCACAGCACCACTTCTGGCTTTTTCTGCTTATGTGGTGCTGAGGAATCGAACCCAGGGCCTCATGCATGGGAGGCAAG
>NW_012272501.1:0-3231 GCF_000151885.1 Dipodomys ordii
CATGGGGCCTGAACTAGGCCTGGGTGCTGTCCCTCAGCTCTTCAGCTCAAGGCTAGCGCTCTACCACTTGAGCCACAGTGCCACTTCCAGTTTTTTGTGCTTATGTGTTGCTGAGGAATCAAACTCTACGGCCTCATGCATGCAAGGCAAGCGCTCTACCACTGAGCCACCTTCCCAGCCCCAGCTATTTTTTTTTTAACAAGAAAAGGGTGCTAGGTATCACCCCAGGGTCTTGCATGCTAAGCAAGTGCTTAAACATTTTTTATTGTTGCTATTTTGTTATTTTTTCTGCTCTTCACTTGTGGGCCATATGCATCATGTAGTTTTTAAACAAGTAACTACAAAAGCAGCTCAAGACTATTTTAAGAGTCTGATCTGTTTTACCAACCAGACTGTAAGTTTTTGAGATAGTACAAGCCTAAGGATTCAACTTTTTGAATCCTTTCCACTTAGTGGAAAGTCTGGTGTGCCCCAACTTCTTTTTTGTTTGTTTTTTTTTGTTTTTTTGGGTCCGGTCGTGGGGCCTAAACTCTGGGCCTGGGCACTGTCCCTCAGCTCTTTTGCTCAAGGCTAGCGCTCTACCACTTGAGCCACAGCGCCACTTCCGGCTTTTTTCTTTTTGCTTATGTGGTGCTGAGGAATCGAGCCCAGGGCCTCATGCATGCAAGGCAAGCGCTCTACCACTGAGCCACCTTCCCAGCCCCAACATTCACTTCTTGATTCCTGTCTGCTGGCACATTCTACTTTGTGTGTGTGTGTGTGTGTGTGTGTGTGTGTGAGAGAGAGAGAGAGAGAGAGAATGCATCTGGGTACTAGGGTGGTGGCAGATCCATGCATGGCATGAAAAGCCACTGGCTGCTTCCTGTGACATTCATCTCCATTGCATGCATTGGTGTTACCCAGAGACCTTTGCTTGGCTTATGTGATGTACAGGGTAATAAAAACCAGGCTACTTTCTTTGGACTACTATTTTTATTTGGTTATTATTATTATTATTTTGTGTGTGTGCCATCTTCAGTGTTTTGATTCTGTTTCAAAAGACGATTAAATAGAATAAGGAGGAGCCGTGTGATACCATCTGAGCTGTACCCGAGCAGCTGGAACATTCTAATGGCCCAGGTTGCTTTGTTCTGAGAGTTCTTTGGAAAGGCCAGAAGGAAAAAGAAAAAAAAAAGCAACCTAGATCTCCAAATCCCTAAACAGACTAGACCCCCCCCCCAAAATAATCTAACAAGCTAAAGCTTGTTAGGAAAAAAAAGAGAAGGAAATGTTGGGTGAGTTCAATGTAGAAAAGCCTCTGTATAAAGTCCCTGTTGTTTCTGCTGACATGTATCATGTTTTCAAGGTGCAGTGGGGGACGGCACTGTTGCTGGTGATGCGAGAAGTGACTGTATCATCTTCACATCATCTGGGTAGAGGATCCGGGACTATCAGGCATGATCCTCGCCAGACAGAGCGGCAGGGGGCTTCCTTTCCACCACCCCCGACCTTGCATTTTGCTTTAATGTCCTTCTGTTCTGTGCTGTAGAGTAGTGAATTTCTTCATGGGATATGACTTGTTGCAAAATAACCAGGGGGCCCCAGCGGGCTTCATAAACTCTTTGAAATGGCTGAGTTTCAAGGGCAGCATTGTTCCAGTTTGCCTCATGAGCTGGGCCAGAGAAGGCAGAATGTGCTGCCCCCCCCATTACTACCCCCTCCCTGTCCCCCGCCCCCCCCCCTCCCAGGCCTCTGGGGTAAAGGCTTACTGAGCCTGGCTGGAGGAAGACAGACTCATGCTCTCGGATGGAGTGTGCTCAAGTGTACAGTGCTCTTACAAGATACTTGACCACGAAATCTCCCCAGCTCTAACTCTGGGATGGGTACACTCGCTGCTTCCAGGGAGAGGTTGCCATCTGGTACCTGCTGCCTTGTTAGAGAAGGCTGGGTGGGTTCGAGGCCAGCTTCTGGGTGCTCTTGCGCATCCTGTACCCAGAGGCAGTCTGCCTCTCCTAAAATGGTTTTGTTTTTGTTTTATTTTTTAATTTTAAACTTATGTGTTCAAAATAAAACTATGACGCCTTGAGGGCTGTAATGGGCTGGAACTGGGGTAGGTGTCACAAAGGTACACAGTTAAATTCTTTGCTACAGCTCATCTTCACCTCTACACGGAACTGTGCATGGCAGGGATTAAATCACAGACTGTGATATCAGAAGGTCCTGGGTTTGACTCCCTCTCTGGCTATCTGTGCAACTCTGGTGAGCCATTTAACCTCTCTGTGTCTTAGCAGTAAACCATGATACAGAGTAAATTGGCATCTTCTACTGGTTTCTTTCAAGAGTTTAGTGACAATACACAAAAAGTGTTCAACACAGGGTGCCGTGTCTTTGGTTTTCTAGAACTGTCCATCACCAGCAGTTCAGGCCATCACTTGCGGGACTACGCCATGCACACACTGTTAGATTGGGGCTGGAGCTGTCTGTGGCCTTGGCTGTGGAAGTGGGGATTACAGGAGTTTTGCAGGTTGGGGGGTACAGAAGATCTGGGAAATAGGATGGGGGCATGAAGTATGAAGAATTGCTGACCCCTCCCCTGTCCTGTCAGCTTTGTGGGGAGGCCGAAAGTCTCAGAAGGCTCAAGAAGTCTCATCGTTTCTCCCCCAACTCCAGGAGCTGGGACCTTTGAGCATTACTTCTGCGTGTGAAGAATGCTTTTTATTAGTGCTTTCTTTTCCTTTCTCTCCATTTTTCCCTTTCCTCGCCCAAGTCCTGTTGAACAGATCTATAACCCAAGACCTTCCATGTGTGCATTTAGGCTTTGTGGCAAAAAACCTTTTCTAAATTTTATCTTTCTTTCCACCCCTTTCTGTGTAAAAGTTGCAGGGGAATCCGGGTACCATCAGAACAAGCAAATGAAACCTTAATTAAGATAATAAATCATCAATCAAACAGCGGGCTAGCTCCCTGCCTCTCCCCCTCCTCATTATTTCCGAGTCTGAGGACAGGTTTTGTCTGAGGAAGATGGGCTGGTGCAGGCGCCGGCCTGCGGGGACTCCTGTCGAGGGCCTGGGTGCATGGTGCAGAGAGAATCACTTTCTTTTTCTTTTTTTTGGGGGGAGGGTCCGGGCATGGGGCCTGAACTCTGGGCCTAGGCGCTGTCCCTCAGCTCTTCAGCTCAAGGCTAGCACTCTACCACTTGAGCCACGGCGCCACTTCCGGCTTTTTTCTTTTTGCTTATGTGGTGCTGAGGAA
>NW_012272502.1:0-2051 GCF_000151885.1 Dipodomys ordii
CCGGGCTGGCTTTGAACCGTGATCCTCAGATCTCAGCCTCCTGAGTAGCTAGGATTACAGGTGTGAGCCACCAGCGCCCGGCTTAGCAACTTTTTATTTTAAGGTAGTCCCATTTGTCAAGTCTCTCCAATTTGTTGTGACCCTGGGACTCTGTTCAGGAAGTTCCTGCCTGTGCCTATAAGTTCAAGTGTCTTTCCTACTCTGTCCTGCAGTAATTTCAGAGTTCAGGTTTGATGTTAAGGTCTTTAATCTATTTTGAGTTGATGTTTCACCATCTGTTTTTAAGGCTCATCCTTGTAACATTTATCAGTACATAACAGTAAAACATTAATTTGTAAAGTAAAAAATCACTCCCTAAATTAAAAAAGTAAGTATGCATTATAGTTTACTTGAGGCATGTTATATTTGTAATAGATACTAGGATTTAGGTCACTCTCATAATCCAATAAAATATTTCATTACAAAGGAAACACGTAAAGTTCCTAAATCGTAGCAATTTCTGAAAATCACTTTTTTAAATGCTCACATACTTGGACATAGATGTTAAATGGGTCTCTGAGTTTAGGACCATAAAACAAAAACAAGTTTAGTGAGAAGTGCCTCGTGAGAGATGATTTAAGCAACTAGATCTACGTATTCTGTTTCGCTTATTGTAAATCCTACTGTGTGATGTTTTTGTTTCCCTCCTATTGTTCTCTTCCCTGAGAAACTTAAACCACTCTTTTTTTCTAACTCAAGAACACAGTTTGAGGACTAAAGAAAACTTGGTTCAAGACTGTACAGTCCCAAATGAAACTAATATATCCCACAAGAAAAAAATAAAGATCAAATCTAACACTGCTATTTACTTAGCTCCCAGTATTTCCATTTTCACAGGACAAATACACAGAGAGTGTGTTTATTTATTAAAAATAAGGAGTTGAGTGGCTCACATCTATAACAGTAGCTATGCACAGGAGTCTGAGATCTCAAGATGGTGGTTTAGAGACAGCCTACGTAGACAAATCTTAAAGACTATCTGTAAGCAGAGGTGGGGCTAAAATAGTAGAGTATTAGCCATAGCAGAAAAGGCCAAACAAGAGTTCAAGCTACACACACAGACACACACATACACACAGAAAACAAAGAAGAGGAGGGTGGATGTGATTTTTTTGTTTTTGTACTGAGTTGGAATTCAGTGCCCCTTACACTTACTAGGCTGGCTGGCACTCTACTACTTGAGCAAAGTCACTAGTCCGTTTCTTTTCTTTTCTTTTTTTTGGCCGGTCGTGGGCCTGAACTTGGCCTGGGCGCTGTCCCTCAGCTCTTCAGCTCAAGGCTAGCACTCTACCACTTGAGCCACAGCGCCACTTCTGGCTTTTTCTGCTTATGTGGTGCTGAGGAATCGAACCCCCAGGTCCTCATGCATGCAAGGCAAGCACTCTACCACTGACTGAGCCACCTTCCCGGCCCCTTTCTGGTTATTTTTGAGATTGAGTCTAGCTTCCTGCATGGGTGTGGGTCTGAGACATGATCTGCCTACCTTAGGCTTCTTATCATTGCTTTGAGCATAGGTATGCAACCACCATGTCCAGCTTCTCTCCACCGAGACAGAGTAGCATGCACTTATCTACCTTGGTTGGTCTGAAACAACTATCTGGGGATGACAGGCATGCACCATGCTAAGGGTTGAGATCTTGAGAATCTCTCTTCTGTTCCCAATCTCAGCCTCCAAGTAGCTCAGATGTGAGGCATGGGTACCTGGCTTCTTTCTTTCTTTCTTTCTATCTATCTATCATCTATCTATCTATCTATCTATCTATCTATCTATCTATCTATCTATCTATCTATCTATCTATTCTATCTATCTATTCTATCTATCTCTCCTCTATAAGGATTATATATGGTCTCTTCTATCTCTGAGAGATTTTGGCACTTTTTTTTCTAACTTTAAGCCTTTTGAAAACCTGCATAAAAATATTTAGGCTCAGGGGCTGGGAAGGTGGCTCAGTGGTAGAGCGCTTGCCTTGCATGCTCGAGGCCCTGGGTTCGATTCCTCAGCACCACATAAG
>NW_012272503.1:0-1691 GCF_000151885.1 Dipodomys ordii
ATAGTTGACTGTCCATGCAACAGTGTAAACCTCTCTCTCTCTCTCTCTCTCTCTCTCACATACACACACACACACACACACACTGTGCCTAAGGCTTGAACTCTGGGCCTGGGAGTTGCCCCTGAGCTTTTTTGCTGAAGGCTAGTGCTCTACCATTTGAGACACAGCTCTACTTTTTAGCTTTGTAAAAAAAAAAAAAAGGTTAATGGGAGGTAAGAGTCTCACAGACTTTACTGCTAGGATTGGCTTTAAACTGCAATCCTCTATCTCCACCTCCTGAGTAGCCAAGATTACAGGTGTGATCCACCAATATCCAGCTGCATCATAGTCTTTAAATTACTTATTTTACCAACATGACTTATCCTTGTTGGTGTTTGCCTGGATTACCTGCCTCAGAGTGATATTAATCAAATTTCTACATTGTAACTTGCTCATTTATTCCTTTTTTTTCAACTCTGTCTACTTGAGGGTGGAGTGTTTATATGTATTATTCAGAAATTTTCTGCATGGGATAAACACTGTATCATTTCTCCTATTTATTATTTTTTCAGTCATTTGTTTATGTCAATAAGATCTCATTGGCACTTATTTTATACCCTGGACAATAACTCAGTAGTACTTTGCTTGTTTAGTTGCTCATATCCGCCAGCTCCTTCTGTTGGTATTCCAATGGGCTTGACACAGCCTGTCATTGCAGGTTTGGTTTGTTTTTGAGCACTTTCAGTTACTACAGGTGTCTATGTTACCTTGTCTATTTCCTGCCCTAGTCCTAGGATCACTCATTCTCCAAGAAGCCATACTTCCTTTTATTGGGAAAAGTATAAGAACCCCTCTGTACATCTCCTTGACAATAAAAAATGTATAAGAAACCAACATCAAATAAACTTGTAGCAATCATAACATTGTTGTTTCTAAGTCTTCCTAGCTAACAGATCAAGGATGTATTGTAGATATCAATACAGATACACATATATAGATATAGCCTATTGTACTTACCCATGAATATAAACATATCTACATATTTCTTTGTATATAAACAGATCTCTGCATTAAGTCAAACATAATCCATACTGATTGTATCCAAGTCCAACCAATTAGCGTATGGTATATTCTCCCTCCTCCTTGTACATTTCTGTAAGTTCTAATTAGAACAATGAGAACTCTCACTCCACCATCCACTGTTTAATTGTCCAGCTCCTGACCCATGCATAGTCATATTTGAATTGTTAGTGCATAGCCTCATGGAAAACAATGTCATTGTGATTACAGGCAGTTCTTTTGGTCATTTCTCTTACAGAATCCATTCACTTCCAAAATCAGTTAAATCAGAGTCTTTTCCCTTTAAGTCTATTCTTTTTACTTTTTTTTTGTCGGTCGTGGGGCTTGAACTCTGGGCCTGGGCGCTGTTCCTCAGTTCTTCAGCTCAAGGTTAGCCCTCCCACTTGAGCCATAGTGCCACTTCTGGGTTTCTGGTGGTTAATTGGAGATAAGAATCTCACAGATGGGCTGGGAAGGTGGCTCAGTGGTAGAGTGCTTGCCTTGCATGCTCGAGGCCCTGGGTTCGATTCCTCAGCACCACATAAGCAAAAAGAAAAAAACCGGAAGTGGCGCTGTGGCTCAAGTGGTAGAGCGCTAGCCTTGAGCTGAAGAGCTGAGGGACAGCGCCCAGGCCCAGAGTTCAGGCCCCATGA
>NW_012272504.1:0-2017 GCF_000151885.1 Dipodomys ordii
CTCTACCACTTGAGCCACAGCGCCACTTCCGGCTTTTTGCTTTTTGTTTATGTGGTGATGAGGAATCGAACCCAGGGCCTCAGGCATGCAAGGTAAGTGCTCTACCACTGAGCCACCTTCCCAGCCCAGCTATTGCTTTTTCTTATCAAGAAAGTCTTGGTAAAAGTGGTACCTTAGAGGTCTGAGGTTTCTGAGCATATTATTGTGTATTGTTGTATTCTGCTTGCTGATATTCTTGAATTTTCACTTCAAGAATTTTTTTATGGTATCAGGTAGTTTATAAGGTGGAATTTTTCCTTTTCTTGTTCCAAATAGCTAAGTAACTCCTATTTGTTCCTTACTTGTAGCATTTTCTGTGAAATCAACCAGTTAATTTTTGGAAATAGCTGCTTAATGACTACTGGCATGGATTTATTTAGGCATTTTATCTCTTGGCCCCATTTTGATAAATCTTAAACATTTCATTCAACTTTCCAATACTATTTACATACTTATTATCAAATTTTGCATTCTCAATTACTTCTTATATCATGTTTGTTTTTTCCTTTTTATTTTATTTATTTTGTAGGGGTCCAGTCTTGGGGCCTGAACTCTGGGCCTGGGCGCTGTCCCTCAGCTCTACCACTTGAGCCACAGCACCACTTCTGGCTTTTTTCTTTTTGCTTATGTGGTGCTGAGGAATCAAACCCAGGGCCTCGTGCATGCAAGGCGAGCGTTCTACCACTGAGCCACCTTCCCAGCCAACTTTTTGTATTTTATATAAACTTTTTTTTCTGGGTGTTCTTTGACTTAGATGCTGCCATATGTTATTTTGTTTTTCAGGAATTTTGTGGTTTCATTTTGTATTTCCTATTTGATTCACATTTTATCTGGTCAGAGCCAGGCAGCTGGTTGGCTCATGCCTGTAATCATAGCTACTCAAAAGGCTGACAGCCGGAGGATCTTGGTTTAAAGCCAGCCTGATCCAAGAGAAAAAGGGCTGGAGGCATGGCTCAAATGGCAGAGTGCCAGCCTTAGTGAAAAAGCCAAGTGAGAGCTTGAGTTCAAGCCTTGGTT
The DNA here is from genome assembly GCF_000151885.1 of Dipodomys ordii. Lineage (NCBI taxonomy): Eukaryota > Metazoa > Chordata > Mammalia > Rodentia > Heteromyidae > Dipodomys > Dipodomys ordii. The sequence goes on from NW_012272504.1 coordinate 1,057, forward strand.
ACAGACCTCCCCTCAAAAAAGAAGCCAGCCACTGGTGGGTCATACCTGTAATCCTAGCTACTCAGGAGACAGATCTGAAGATCATAGTTCAAAGCCATCCCACACAGAAAAGTCCTTGTGAGACTCCTCTCTCCACTCAAAAACCCAAAGTGGAGGTATGGCTCAAAGTGGTAGAGTTCAAGCAAAAATGTTTAGGGCCAGCACCTAGGCCCTGAGTTAAAGCCCCAGGATTGGGGTAGGAGGCCATCTCTGGAGTTTTAACTCAGGAGTAGACTTGCTAGGCAGATACTGTTATCACTTTAGCCACAGTTCCAGTGGGCTTTTAAAGTTATTTTTCGAATAAAGGCTTGGGTTTTTGCACAGACCTATATAATTCTACTTAGGCCTCTGTTGCTGGGATGCCAAGCATTCATTTTTAAATTTTGTGTTAACTTCTATTTCTATTAGGTTGTTTTTGGAGACACTTCTATAACAATTTGCCTTCTTCCTGTTCCCCAAAATAACCAATTTTTATGAGTTTTAAAACAAGGTGTACCTTATGAAGAGTACAAAATTTAGTATATGATTAAAGTCACTTAATGGTTTTCTTTAACCTTTTTTTTCATCCCTTATAAGGAGTCACTTAGGAAAAAAATGCTGTCAAACAATGACACAATTAAGACACATTCTCATGTTAAAAGTGTTTGTACCCGTCCTAGGGCTTCAACCCAGGGCTTGGGCATTGTCCCTTAGCTTTTGTGCTCAAAGCTAGTACTCTACCACTTAAACCAAACCTCCACTTCTGGCATTTTGCTGGCTAACTGGAGATAAAAGGCTCTTGTACTTTTTATGCCCGGGATTTGAACTGTGATCCTCAGCCTTCTGAGTAGTTGAGATACTGCTTTTATTTATTTTTTTAAAAAAAGGCTGGGAAGGTGGCTCAGTGGTAGAGCACTTGCCTTGCATGCTCGAGGCCCCCCCC
>NW_012272505.1:0-2689 GCF_000151885.1 Dipodomys ordii
CTGATGGAGGCATAGAATTCCATTGTGTATATATACCACATTTTCTTGATCCATTCATCTACTGAGGGGCATCTGGGTTGGTTCCATACCTTAGCAATGGTAAATAATGCTGCAATAAACATAGTTGTGCTGGTAGCTTTGGTATGGTCTTGTTTGTGATCATTCGGATAAATGCCCAAAAGTGAGATTTCTGGGTCATAGGGGAGTTCTATGTGGGGTCTTTTGAGGAACCCCCATACTGCTTTCCAAAGTGGTTGAACAATTTTACACTCCTACCAACAGTGCAGTAGGGTTCCCTTCTGGCCACATCCCCTCCAGCATCTGTTGTTATTAGAGTTCTTGATTATAGCTATTCTAACTGGGGTGGGGAGGAATCTCAATGTTGTTTTGATTTGTGTTTCTTATTTATGGCTAGAGAAGTTGAGCATTTGACCATATAAGATGATGTTAAGCAAAATGAACCCCAAGATAGGGATACACATATTTTTTTCTTGCTTGCTATTGTTTCTAATGTATTTATAATGTACTATGTGATTTTTTTGTTTCTTTATATGTTCCTCCCCCATGATATAACCTCTTTTACTGTATTTGATTCCAGAGCCCTGCATCCTATATATACAATTCTCTAATTTAGGGAGGGGAAGGGAAAAAAACAAAATGCTTAAGCAGGGACACAGGTTGACCCATTGTAACAATGAGATGTACAAGACAACTTCAGGGGGGTGGGGATGGTAGTTGTGGATTTGGAGGTGAGAGAGGAAAAACAAAGGAGGAGGTAACAATGCTCGATAGGAAATATACTCATTGCCTTGCTATAACCCTTCAATACTGTATTTTTACAGTACTAAAAAAAAGAAAAGAAATAAGCAATCCTTAAATGAAGTGGTTTATCCCTGTATCCTAGCTACTCAGGATGCTGGGATTAAGGCTTGTGGTTCCAAGCTAGCCTGGGTAAGAAAGTCTGTGAGACTCTTATCTCAACTCAATTACCAAAAGGGCTGGAAGTGGAGTTGTGGCTCAAATGATAGAACACTAGCCTTGAGCAAAAGAAGCTCAAGGGCAGATCCTAAACCTTGAGTTCAAGCCCTAGGTCTGGCATACACAAACAAAGAGTAAAAAGAAAATTGTGTCACTTATATGGGAATTAACTTATTTCTGTAAATTTCCATATTGTATGTAGCACTCAGTTTATTCAGCTGGCTTTCAACTATTTGACTTTGTTCATTCTGAGAAATTAATAATTTAACTCATTAAAGTTAGTCAGAAAGGTGAGTCCCATTAATAACCTGGCATGAAGTACTGTGTCAATGGGGTCATCCATTCTGATTCTTCTTGAAAGAATCACAACTGCCCAGTCTTAAAGTCCTTTCCTTAGGCGATCATTTTTTCAAGCAGTTTTCCTGACAAAGAAAAAATCCTTACCTGTTTTATTTTACAGCCTCCAAATTTTCACTCTGCCAGATGGGTGCTTACCTAATTGCAAAACAGATTGTGTCTGTGTGTACAAAGCAAATTGAATTGGAGACTTGAACATTAATCTACAAGCCATATGTGTGTATGTGTTGTCCTAAGTAAATATGACAATAGCACCCAGCCATCAATTAAGCTCTATTCAACTAATGATAGAGGTCTATTAGCATTGATTCACCTACATATCCAATTTTTTCTGAGTGTAAATTTAGATTACTTTTGTCAGAATCACTGGGGCTCATGTGAAGTACATGCCTCTAGGCCCCACCCAAGACATACATTATTGTAATCTATGTAAAAACAACCTAAATAATCTGAATTCATACAAATGTTTTCCTACAGACTGTTAAAAGGGAAAAAAATCTAAGAAATTAGAAGTTTCTAAAGCCATGATTCAAAGAGGGCTAGAACGCTATTGATGCTATATCACAGGTATTTAAATACAATTTTTCATTGCTAGGATTTGAATGTAGCGACTCATGATTCCTCAGCTTATTGTTTTGGTTTGCTTGCTCAGCTGGTGCTTTGTAACACTTCCATCCTGATATTTTTACCAGGTTATCTTTAAGGTGGAGTCTTCTACATTTTTCTACTGGTGAGCTATCTTAGAATCATAATTCTCTGCATCTCAGTTTTCTCGTTACATGTAGGTACCACCCATGTCTGGCTAATATATGAGATTTTACTGTGCTATTCTGTTTGCATTTGTATACAATATTCTATTGGTATTTGTATACACTGAAATTTTGTATATTTACATACAATATTCTATGATAAAATAATGAATAGAAAATGAAAAGTGTAGTTCACTGAATTTTCCATGCATGGTATTTGGCAATGTCTGTGGCCATGTGGCCATAAACCTGGCTTGGTTGGCAAGCAGGAAGAGCTATCTAGCATCTGCTGAACGTTGTTCAATGCACAGAACAGTTCTCTATGACAAAGAGTTTATTACTGAGTCCAGAGGTTACTACTACTGTGGTTAAGAAAGCTCACAGTAAGCCAGATGCTGTTGGCTCACACCTGAATTCTAAATTACTCATGAGGTTGAGATCTGAAGATTGCAGTTCAAAGCTAGTCTGAGCTGTAAAGTCTATGAAACTGTTATTTCCAAATAACCAGCAAAAGAAAACTCAGGGGGCTGGGAAGGTGGCTCAGTGGTAGAGCGCTTGCCTTGCATGCATGAGGCCCTGGGTTCAATTCCTCAGCACCACATAAG
>NW_012272506.1:0-1301 GCF_000151885.1 Dipodomys ordii
TCCTCAGATCTCAGCCTCCTGAGTAGCTAGGATGACAGGTGTGTCCAGCTCTTGACATAGTTTGTGGAACACATTTCAGTCAGTGTGTGAGCATAGCTTCATAGATGATGTTGCCAGCATTTGGTGGTAATTATATTTAATTTTTTTCTAATTATATAATAATAATAATTATATAACAGTTTTCTGAGTAGATCCCTTATATCTTAATAGATATGAAAGTTCATCTGCTACTCTATAAACGGGCATGTCTCCTCATCTAATATTTCTTTATGTGACATCCGATCTGTTATTTTTTTTTAAATCCACTTTTATTCTAGTAGGTGTCAGCTGACGGTAGCCAAGGGTGGCCTGGGAGGGAGGGAGAGAGGAAGGAAGGGATGGGGGGAGGAAGAAGGGAGAGTTGGCATTCTAACAATAGTCTTTGGCAGTGTCTGCCCTTTCTTGTCGGAATCCATCTTCTAAAACCCATCCCCAAGTAAAATGAGCCTGCCACGGGGGCCTGTGCCCGTGGCCGGGGCCTGCTGTTCACCTCCCCTTCCCTCTCCTCTGTTATGAGCGCGTTTAATGTTACCATATGCTCTTCTTCCTCCAGTGGGCAGCCGGCCACACGGATGACGCCGAGACTATGAATTCCCCGGAGGAAGGAAAGTTCTCCCACGGGGAATCGCTCCGAGAAATCCCAGTTCTTAGGATTTGTGGTTCGGTGTCTCGGATGGGCCCCCGGGTCCCATCGCCGTGGCGGGGGGCGGTACAGGCGGCGCAGGTTCAGGGCTGTCGATGGGGGTGATGTCTGCTGGGGGATTTGAACCTGCGTCAGCTTTCCCTGAGCACATTCGGTATCTCTTATACACGCGCGCGCGCGCGTGTGTGTGTGTGTGTGTGTGTGTGTGCGGGGAAGGCTGATGGAGCCCGTGGACTCATAAGAGATGAGTAGCATCGTCTCTGCTCTGTGGTAGGCCGGCTGGCGGGTGGGTCGTGGGTGAGTTCGTGCACAAATCCGGCTCAGGTTTATGAACAGGCAGAAGAGGCAGGCGCCCCGCCCTGGACTCGGCTTCAGGCTGGGGCTGCGCTTTGTTTTTGGTGCCAGTATCGGGCTTGAGCCCGGGGCCTGGGCTCTGGGTCCCTGAACTTTCCAGCGCTCTACCTACCTGAGCCCGGCTCCACCTCTGGCTTGATGGTAGTTCATGGGAGACAAGAGTCTCATGGGTTGGGCTGGGAAGGTGGCTCAGTGGTAGAGCGCTTGCCTTGCATGCCTGAGGCCCTGGGTTCGATTCCTCAGCACCACATAAGCAAAAAGAAAA
>NW_012272507.1:0-3641 GCF_000151885.1 Dipodomys ordii
CCTGGGCGCTGTCCCTCAGCTCTTCAGCTCAAGGCTAGTGCTCTACCACTTGAGCCACAGCGCCACTTCTGGCTTTTTTCTTTTTGCTTATATGGTGCTGAGTAATCGAACCCAGGGCCTCAAGCATTCAAGGCACACTCTACCACTGAGCCACCTTCCCAGCCCCGAGAATTTTCTTTTAGGTGACACCCACCTTCAACAAACCCAAACACACACACACAAAATAGCCTTTACATTTTTTCCAGACATAACACTTATAAACTATGATGATTTTCCAAATACTTGATGGATGTGCTGTCAGTTGATGTGAATAGAGTCAGGATGTATAGTATACAAATGGATAATATATTATCTGTAAGTAAGTAGTATTTGTATAGCTATGCACAAATGGGTTCAATTCCAAGTTTAGAGAAAAAAATCCCTTTAAATGATACCCATAAAAATGATTATTTTATCTCAGTACCAAATAACTGAAAATTCCATTCACTGTAAACTTATGCTGTATGTTATGTTCACATGCTATTTCATTCATTGTAAGGAATTGTAGGAATTAGGGTTAAAAATGTTTATCTCTGAATATAGTTTGTTGGGTTTTTTTAATACAGAAAATTAAATTCTGTGAATGCAAATGTTCCAGGATCCAATAACAGACAATTTTAGGGAATTAAAAATCTATGACATAAAACATTTCAGGCCCCAATAAGAGATCATTACTGAGTTTAGTAATTGAGAACATTTGATTAACTTTACTTCTAGGTAAGGGTTTTGTGGTGGGTTTAGGGACACATGTTGGTACTTGACTTTTTTTTGTTTCAATTCCATCAAGAGAGTTACTTCAGTAAAGTGGTCTGTGCCACAGTGTTCTCTGGGTGGAATAGCCAAGTGGAAGAGAAGCTTTTAAATGACTCTCACCTGATGAATGATGCAAGGCTGTACATTTATACTCTGTATACCTAGAACTCAAAGTTTCAATAAACTCAAGAGATAGATGTGCAGAGTAACATCTCCCTATGTTTTTTTGCTACGTCCATTTGCAATTTTGAATATGTGCACTCTACATAAAATTTTCCATCCCATTTCCATTTGAAAGTGAACTATTTTCTCATTTTAGGATCCACCATTGTGCCGATGTTAGTGATTAATTAATAGATAAACATGTCACTCATTTAAGACTCACTGGTAGAAAAATTATTTTGAAGGAAATAAAACAATACCAATTTTCCTTTCCTTCTTTCATCCACTTCATTGTTTTTGGATGAGGCTTTGTGTGCTTGCCACATGTATGTACAGGAAGAGGGTACATATACTTCTACATGTGTGTTTATCTAGCTCACTTATGATTTCAAGAGAATGGATTTGTCTTTAAATCTTACCTTATGTAAATGTGTGTCATAAAACAGAAGATAAAGTCTTTGGCAATTAGGAAGAATTACTTTCTTCTTGTTTCATTTATTTACCCTTCACACTGGAACGCGACGATGGGTCTTGCAAGCCTACATTAGAACACATATATTAATAAATAAATAAAATTGGTTTTAACCACTACTTCACTTTGGGAATAAAAACATGTTTCAGCTTCCTAAGATACATTTTGTTAAATTATATATTGATTGTTCAAAGGAACTACTAGTGCAGCCTCTATGGAGGCAGGCAGTTGGGAGACTCCTCAAAACTAAAACATATCTAACTTATGATCTAACTTATACCACCTTTGTGTATTTGTCCAAAAGATTACAGTCAGGATGCAGTAAAGACACTCATATGTCCATGTATATTGATGCACTAATCATCATAATCATTATGAAAAACATCCCAGGTGCCCTTCAATAGACAAATGGGTATGTGTATGGGCATGTGTGTGTGTGTGTGTGTGTGTGTGTGTGTGTGTGTGTGAGAGAGAGAATTTTACTCATCCATCATGTTATTTATAGGGAAATTGATAGACTTGGAAGTAATTATATTATAATGGATTAATGAAATTAAATAAAAAATTTGAAGTCTTTTTTTTTCTCTGAAGTATGTTAATTCCATCAGTGCAATTTATTAGTAGAGACACTTCATTCTCCAGTTCTAAGAAATACATATTTCCATCATGTGGGTTTTAAGACATACTTTTCTTCTCATACGAACTAGGATTAGACTTGTGCATGTCAGTTATATCCGTTACTAGAATAAGCTGGTAATGCATTATACAGAAAAAAAAAAGCAGAGTGTATTCATCCTGTCACCATTCGGTTCCTCATTTAAGTATATAAAGGTTTTCAACATCTGCTAGCCCTTGCTGGGTGCCCAAATTAATTTCCTTTATTCCATTCTTATTTAAACTCCATATGGTTCTTTTCCTGACACCAGTAGAGCTACCACCTACAATCTCAGCTCCTAGTATATTTCTTCTTTTTTGTAACTCTTTCCTTCATTGACTGTCCCAAGAGTTTGGTTGACTTCTAAACTCATTTCTCTGTATCTCCAATGTACAAAACTTGCATTAGGACTTTTGCCAAGAATTCATCATCCAGTATATTATGCTATCTGTACAAGTTAGATTTTATGACTGCAAATTACTGAAAGTAATTTTTAAGTAATTTAACAAAGTAGGAATTTGTTAGAATGCCCTTGAGTATATTATAGAATAGTCAAAGCACCGTAGAATGGACAGTGGGCAAATGAATGTTCATAATTTTTGGGCCAATTAGGGGAGTTTCACTGGAGTATCTGACCTCAGACATTCTTAACCTATTCCTCTCTTCTCTCACCTACCTGTGATACACAAGCTCTGACTGACTCTTGGCTTTTATGTCACAGCCTTCCTTATGACTTAAATTATAAGAAAGTAAAATATTATTGAGTATTATGGAAAACTTTAGATGCATACGAACTGAACTGTCCTTTTCAAACTTCCACAAGCACACAGCTAGATTTAGAGTAATGCTGTTACTTTCTAATGAGAAAGACTGATAGTATTAATATTGTCAGCTTCTGCAAAGTCTCTCCCCTACACAAGTCTTTCTTGCCATATTTATTCAAAATATGTTATTATTCTATTTATATAATTGAGTATTTTATTATTGTAATTGTACAAAGAAGCTGCCACTCAACCAACAAAGCAGTTTATCAGCGCAACACACCTTGATCAATGTCACCTCTTTAATATTCTCTCTCACCCTCCCAACCACACTTTCAATTTTCTTAATTTTGTAGAATATGCATTGAATTTTATGACTACATTCTTCCCCTGTTACTCTCTTTATTTAGCTACACTATTTCCCTTGATTCTACTCTCCTTTGCAGTACCATTTCCTGAGGCTTATTTTGCTGGACTATGAATTAGCCTTTCTAAGCACAATCTAAATTGATTGTTCTTTGTATTATTGTATTCTTTGTATTGATTATTCTTTGCAAATATATTCAAGGTCAACAATTTATTGTGCAAAATTATTAAATTAATTCCAGGTTTCTGTGTGACACTATATTGGTTTCTGATATCATTATTCTATTATATATTATATTATTATATACATTATTATTCTGGTATTATTATTTTGCTATATATTTTTTATTGTGAAAATACTGTACAGAGGGGTTACAATTACATGGGCAAGATAATGAGTACATTTCTTATCAAGCATTGTAGCCTCCTCCTT
>NW_012272508.1:0-1571 GCF_000151885.1 Dipodomys ordii
GGAACATCATTTGCATAATGAAACCTGGAATACCATCTTAATACATATTACAGCTCTTCCAATGCTATTATTAGAAGCATAAGTCATCTATTTCAACTAGGAATAACTTACACAAGTAGGAATGTATCTAGGAAACTGATCTACTGATATCCCTGTGTTTGCCATGAGTTCTAGTTCCCTACCCAAAAGTGTGGGTTCTATTTTTCTAGCCTCCTCCCCAGCATTTCTTGCTATTATTATTTTGATGATTGTTGAGAGGATGTTTTGATTGGCATTTCCTTTGTGGTCAAGAAGGATGAATCTTATTTGCCCTTTTTTTTGTTGGTCTTAGGCCTTGAACACTGGGCCTGGGCCCTGTCCCTCAACTCTTTACCCAAATGCTAATGCTCTACCACATAAGGCACAGCACTACATCCAGTTTTCTGGTGGTTTATTGAAGATCAGAATCTCACGGACTTTCCTGCCTGGGCTGGCTTTGAACCACGACCCACAGACCTCAGCCTCCTGAATAGTGAGGGTTATAGGTGTGAGCCACAGGTACCCAGCTTTAGTTGCACTTTTATAACCACAGAATTTGCTCAGCTTTAAATAATTATAATCCCACATAGCTCTCAGTAGCAAGTTAAGTTTTCTTGTTTTAGGTGCATGATAATAGGTGTGTTTTAATGAGTTTAACTTAATGCAACTAGCATCCTCATTTCAATATTAAAGTAATGATATAGAGCATGTAGATATGTTATGGTTTCATGGTTGAGGGGTTATCTTGGACATTTACCTTTGGCAAAGCTTTAAATTTGATCCAAAAAAGAGAAAATCTTCTATATGATGTTTTAAAATATGTGTACTTTGAATATTTTGAGTTGCTATTGTTTGTCAGTTACTTATCTCCTGAAATTATGCCTAATGCAAAATGTAGAGATTATCACTTACCATTACTTTATTATTCATTTACTTTAGTTTTTATCACTGCAGAAACAGTATTGTTATCAACAAATTTTAACGAGTGATATAATTTTACCACTATAGCCTGTGAATCACATCAAGAATCCTCATTACACCCAGGCTGATATTGCAAGAATGTCAGAGTCTGAGAACAACTTAGCCAAAAAAAATTTGCAAGAATCGATTTAACCAGTAAATAGCTGGTTGTAATAGTGTGTAGCTATTTACCCAACTCCACAGAAAACATAATTAGGAAAATCACGGTCCAGGCCAGCTCAAGTAAAAAGCAACACTCCATTTAAATGAAAAAGCACTAAGCAAAACAATACAAAATCAAATAATGGAAAGGGTTTGGTGCGTGGCTCTAGTTCTGGAGATCCTGAATACCAAGTGCATTGACCTAACTATTTGAAATTTTGAAAGCAAAACATGAATGAAATCATTCAATGTATTATCCATTTGATACTTCCATACTGTGTACAACATGAGCTTTCTAGGAGTTTCAAAGACACTGAAGATCAAATAAATAGAACCAATTAAAAACTCAGGATTTAAAGCAAGTTAACATCATATTGTTTTTGGCAGGTCGAACTAGATAGGATCATAATGTCTGTGAAGAAAATAGGAGA
>NW_012272509.1:0-2757 GCF_000151885.1 Dipodomys ordii
TGGAAAAAATTATATTAAGTAAAGTAAGCCAGGCCCAAAGAAACATAGGTCCCATGGTTTCCCTTATTTGCAATAACTAGTATATGTCTGAGACAAGTAGAAAAGGTCAGATAAGTTGATGTTAGGTGAAATGAACCCCAAGATAAATATTCAAATGTTTTTTCATTCTTGAGATTGTTTCTAACATATTTATAAGATGATTTCTTTGTTGCTTAGTATGTCGCTCCCCTACTGTATAACTCTTGATTTCATTGTATTTGATGTTGGTATAATTTGTGGAGGGGAAGGGAAAAAGCAAATTGTTTAAATAGGGATACAGGTGGATCCATTGCAACAATGAGATGTACAAGATGTTATGTCAAAAAATGAACTTTACAACTTTGGCTGGTATGGGTGTGGGGGGGGAGGGAGGGAAGATGGGAAGGGATGGGAAGGGGAAACAAAGGAGGAGGCAACAATGCTTGATAAGAAAAGTACTCATTACCTTGCTCATGTAATTGTAACCCCTCTGTATGGTATTTTTCCAATAACCTCTGTTTTCATTGTGTTTGATGTTGGTATAATTTGTGGAGGGGAAGGGAAAAACAAATCTTTTAAATAGGGATACGGGTGGACCCACTGCAACAATGAGATGTACAAGTCGTTATGTCGAAAACAAACTTAACAACTTTGGTAGGGGGTAGGAGGATTGGATGGGGGGGCGGGGGAGGGGAGGATAGGAAGGGATGGGGAGGGGAAACCAAGGAGGAGGCTACAATGCCTGATAAGAAATGTACTCATTATCTTGCCCATGTAATTGTAACCCCTCTGTACAGTATTTTCACAATAAAAAAAGGAAAAAAAAGAAAACTAACAATAATAGATGCTAGAAGGGTTGTGGCCTAAAGAGAGCACTACTACAGTGTTTATGGGAATGTAAACGTGTTCAATCACTGTGGAAAGCAATATGGAGGTTCCTCAAAAGAGTAAACATAGAGCTTCCCTATGACCCAGCAATCCTACTCCTGGACATTTATCCAAATCACCACAAAGCAGGTTGCACTAAAGTCATCAGCACAACCATGCTCATTGCAGTATTGTTTACCATAGCTAAGATATGGAATCAACCCAGATGCACCTTCAGTGGATGAATACCACATTTATCCATTCATCCATTAAGGGGCATCTGGGTTGATTTCTTGGCTATAGTAAGTAGTGTTGGAATGAACAGGGATGTGCTGGGAGCTTTACAGTGGACTTGTTTGTGCTCTATTGAATAAATGTCCATGTTTAGTTTCTTAAAGAACCATATTGCTTTTCAGAGTAATTGTACAAGCTTGCATTGCCAACAACAGTGTAATAGCATTCCCTTTTGTTCCCAGTATTGTTATTGTTTCTTTTAAAAAATTAATTCATTAATTAATTCTGTTATTAATTTTATAATTATTTTCCTTTTGATATGCTGCTCTTTATACTATTTTTCCTAATTGAAATAAATGGAGATCTTTGAGTTTTTAATATTCTCCTATATGTAAATTTCTTTAGAATCTCTCTGAGTTTTATAACTAGAATTTATTTTATCAACTTTCTCTCTCCTCTTTCTCTGTTGAATGTTCATGGGCCTCTTACTTTATTTTATTTCTCATGTTCATCCAAATGGTAGGCACAGTGCTTATTGTGTATATCAGCATGTTCTTGTTATGTCATGGTAATACCCTAAGAGCCTCCAAGTTCAGCCTGGGATGCACAGAATCTAAATTTATTTTTTGGTCAGTTGTGGGCCTTGAACTCTGGGCCTGGGCTCTGTCCCTGAGCTTTTCAGCTCAAGTTGAGCCACGTGAGCCACAGTGCAACTTCCAGTTTTCTGGTGGTTAATTGGTGATAAGAGTCTTGGAGACTTTCCTGCCCAAGCTGGCTTTGAATCATCATCCTCAGATCTCAGCCTTCTGAGTAGCTAGGATTAGAGGCATGAGCCACTGGCACTTGGCCAGAATCTAAACTTTGAGCCTCAGAAACTCAGGAAGTGTAGAGGGATGCCTTCTTTCCCTTCTTAATAAAGAAATATTAATGACTGTGTTGATTACAATATATCTACATTCTAAAATTAGTGTTTCTGTTTCCGTTGTTTCCACCGGCTCTTTTTGGCATCTTGGCTTTTTTGAGCTGGGAATACTTATCTTTATTTTTGTATATATTTTTATTGTAAAGATACTGTAAGATGGATTACAGTTACATGAGTAAGGTAATATTTCCTATCAAGCATTGCTACCTCCTCCTTTGTTTTTTTCCCTGACCATCCTTTCTGTCCCCAATCTCCCCAACTCCCCCCCCCTCCACAAAGTTTTAAAGTTTATTTTTGACATAGTGTGATGTACATCTAATTGTTACAAAGGATCAACCTATATCCTTATTTCAGCATTTTGTTATTTCCCTTCCCATTCCCAAATTAGAAAAATGTATATACAAGATGCAGGGCTTGAATCAAATACAGTGAAAACAGGAGTAGAACATACAAACAGGTAGAAGAACATACAAAAGAAACAAAAACAAGTCGTTTAAGGATACAGGTGGACCTGTTGCAACAATGAGAAGTGCAAGGTCATGCCAAAAACAAGCTTTACAACGTTAGTGGGGGGGGAGGGGGAGAGGATTGGGTGGTGGGAGGGTAGGGGGGAGGTAGGGAAGGGATGTGAAGGGTAAACAAAGGAGGAGGCTGCAATGCTTGATAAGAAATGTATGCATTATCCTGCCCATGTAATTGTAACCCCTCTGTACAGT
>NW_012272510.1:0-1788 GCF_000151885.1 Dipodomys ordii
TCCAGTCGTGGGGCCTGAACTCTGGGCCTGGGTGCCGTCCCTTAGCTCTTCAGCTCAAGGCTAGCACTCTACCATTGAGCCATAGCGCCACTTCCGGCTTTTTTCATTTTGCTTATGTGGTGCTAAGGAATCGAACCCAGGGCCTCAGGCATGCAAGGCAAGCGCTCTACCACTGAGCCATCTTCCCAGCCCTCTTAGGATATCTTAATAGTTCTTTATCTGAAATATGTTCTATAAATATTTTCTCCCAGATGGTGACTTTCGTTTACTTCTTTTCTTTTATTTTTTTCTGCCAGTTCTGAAGCTTGAACTCAAGATGTGAATGCTGTACCTGATCTGTATTCTTACTAGTGTTCTACCACTTGAGCCACAGCTCCACTTTTGGCTTTTTGTGGTTAATTGGACAAAAGAGTCTCACACAGGTCTTTCTGTTCCAGTTAGCTTCAGACCCAGTCCTTGGATCTCAGCCTCTGAGTAGCTAGGATTTCAGGTGTGAGCACCAATACCCAACTTTGTTTAGCTTCTTTTCCCAGTTTTCCTAGTATAAAACCTTTTAATTTTTGTGAAGTTCAACTTTCATGAATTATGATCTCAGTTATTCCTCTGAAAACTTATTTCCAACTCTGTTTACAGTGAATTTTTCCTGTATTATTTTCTACAAGTTTCACTGTTTGGTATTTTACATTTAGGTCTGTGATCTGTTTTGAGTTGTTAGTGAAAACTACAAGATCAGTGTCTTTTTTTGTTTAAGATGTCAAGACTTAGTAATTTTGTTGGAAATATTTCTCTATTGCAATACCTCTGTAGTATCTAAGATCAAGAACTTATTTTTTCTTTTATAGTATTAACCATTCTCTCTGAATAATTAAGTTTACCGTAACTTCAAGAGTTATCAGTGTTCTACCAACTATTCTACTTCTTTTCCTTTACTGTATAAAACCCATTATTTGCTGATATCAATCAATAACTTTCTGAGATTTTTATTGGGATTATATATATATTGTGATTATATATATATTGGGTCTGAAGACTACTCTGGAAAGAATAGACATCTTAACAATATTGCCTTCAAAAGATTAATGTATCATTTTCCCATTTGGTTCATCTTTAATTTTTTATATCAGATTTGTGACTTTCTTCACCCAGATATTATATATTGTTAGTTATGTATCTCAGTATTTCAATGTTAAACTTAAATCCTGCAATTTTAATGTAATTGCTTTTTTATTTCCAGGAGTTTTATTATTAGTGTCGTTGATGGCAATAATGATGATAACTTTTCCTACATAATCATATTATCTGTAAAGATTAATGTTCATTTTTTCCATTCCAATGTGAATATCTTTACTTTTTGTGTTTTATTGCATTATCCAGGATTTCCAGCACAGTGTTGGGTACACATCTCAGGGATGTGAAATTCTTTGTTTCCAATCTTAGCTGAAAAACCTGTGTTTATACCATTAAGGAAAATGTTAGGTATAGATTTTCAGATGTTCTTCATTAAGCTGAGAATACTCTCTAGATGAAAACTTCATTGAGAATTACCACAAATGGAGGTTAAGTTTTGTTAAAGGATCATTTGGCATCTATGAACAACATATTATTTTCTATATGATACATTACAATAATTGACAGTTGTTGAACCACCCTTACATACTTGTAATAAATCACAGGTTGCTTTGTACAGTACTTCTTTTTTTTTTTTTTTTGTCAGTCGTGGGGCCTGAACTCTGGGCCTGGGCACTGTCCCTCAGCTCTTCAGCTCAAGGCTAGCACTCTACCACTTGA
>NW_012272511.1:0-1233 GCF_000151885.1 Dipodomys ordii
GAGTACATTTCTTATCAAGCATTGTAGCCTCCTCCTTTGTTTCCCCTTCCCATCCCATCTTCTCCCCCCCAACCAACCTTCCTCCCCCTGCCACAAAAGTTGTAAAGTTCGTTTTCGACATAACGACTTGTACATCTCATTGTTGCAATGGGTCCACCTGTATCCCTATTTAAACGATTTGTTTTTTCCCTTCCCCTCCACAAATTATAACAACATTAAATACAGTGAAAGCAGGGGTTATACCATGGGGGAGGGACATACAAAGCAACAAAGAAATAATCTTATAAATGTGCTAGAAACAATTGCATGAAAGAATAAAAAGCATTTGAATACATAACTTAGGGTTCATTTCCCTAACATCAACTTATCTGACCTTTTCTGCTTGACTCAGACATATAGTAGTTATTTCAAATAAGGGAAACCATGGGACCTATGTTTCTTTGGGCCTGGCTTACTTCACTTAATACAATTTTTTCCAAGTCTTTCCATTTCCTAACAGAAGGGGCAATGTCATTCTTTCTGATGGAGGCAAAAACAACAATTTTTTTAAGGTTAATTGTTAAGACAAAGCTTCTTCATGTTCCAGCTAGTAAGAATCATTTTAAGTGTTGACATATAAAACATATGAACAATATTTTTATAATAGATATTTCCAATACATAAAAATTATTTTAGAGAATCAGTTTCTAATTTTGTTCCAGAACATCTAGCCATCCATCTGTCTATTTATACTGTCTCAAATGACTTAACTTATAAAAGATTTCTCAAAGCATAAAACACATTGAGAACATTTATTTTTCCATTAAAAAAACTGTAAAGTTAGGAAGCAGGGAGAGTTTAGTTTAAAAGGTAAAATGAAATTTTCCTGAATATTGAAGATGTGCTAAACTAATAAAAAAATTCCCATAAATCACCATTTTATTCTTATTTTATTACACAGGGAATAATTCAAGGTCTGATCATATAAACCAAGGTGATCTACTTAAGACTCATCTAGCATTAGAGTAGTATGTGTGTGTATTTTTGTGTGTCTGTGTATTTAGTGTTCGTATAGGTGTGCAGTGCTTGTGTATTTGTGTTGTGATTGTGTCTATCTGTACATCATACACTACACAACATGCAAATACACCTATACAAATTTGGGTTACAGTAATTTGCAAATAGAAAAAATGCTTAGAAATAGAATTCTGTGTGTGTGTGTGTGTGTGTGTGTGTGTGTGTGTGTGTGTGTGT
>NW_012272512.1:0-3042 GCF_000151885.1 Dipodomys ordii
CACACACACACACACACACACACACACACACACACACACACACACAGGAGAGGAGCTGAAATCAGCAAGTGTGGGATCTAGGTTGGATGCATAGAGTGGCAGGCACAAGAGGACCATGGTGAAAATGTAGGGTTTGGAGGATGGCATGTGATCAGAGAACAGTGACAGCAACAGGCAGTGTGCAGCCTGGAACCTTGACAGGGTTCAGATACACACAGATTTAGAAGAGAGCACAGACTTAGGAGATGAGCAGCTTAGGGTTTGATCCTGGCTCTACCGTGTATTACTACTGCATTTGTGACCCTGGGCAAGTAATGTAGCCTCTCTGAGTGTGAGAGGCTGAGTAAGCAGGGATGGAAAGCCTAAGAGCAGAACACGCTAGCAGTAATTGGGGGCTGCTTCAACCTGTGGCAGACAGCAGAGCAAAACAGACAAAAAGTTTCAATAACATGCTTTTGCAGTGAGTAACCCACTCCCCAAAGAGACAGAACTAACCCAGTCCAGTGGGAAAGACATTAATCCCTCTTCATGACCTAGGCGCCTCTTAAAGGCCTTCCTTCCCAACACCATGACAATGAAAACGTAGGCTTTAGAGGGGACAAGCTATACTTGATCTCATAGCAGCTTAGAACGGTGTTGGGCACATAGCAGATGCTGTACAAGTGTTTGTATAGCACTAGGAGTGGTGGTAAGTTGAAAGCAGGCTTTCTCAGAGGTAGACTGGGTCAAGGTGATGCCAAAGGTAGAAAGATCTTGAAGGTCACAAGAGGGGAGGGTCGCTGAGGGAGCAGGGAGAACAAGGCAATGGAGATGAGGAGTCAAAGAACGAAGTGGGGAGGAGGACACAAAATGCTGCAGTGCCTCTAGGAGGTAGAACAGACTGGAAGGGAAGGCATAGCTAGTCTCACAGCCTCAGAAGGCAGTGTTTCCACTCCAGCAGTCTGAAATCTCCTCCAGCTGCTCCAGGAAGGAGGCAGAGGTCCAGACTAAGGCCAAAGATTCCAATCCGCTCTGGCTGGGAACTGGGCTGAGAGCATCAGGAAGGACTAGAAGGAATCAGAAGACAGAAAGCAGAAGGCAGAGGAGAAACCTTTCCCAAATGGGTGCACAGGTTAGTCTGTGATTACTGCAAAGAAGGCTGCAGAATCCAGGGGCCCTCTGATTTGCTGGAAGCCAGAGCCTGCAAGGCTGTGAGAGGTTTGCTAGCTAGAGGTATGGAGACCTACTGTACATGTGAGAATGCCATCAGAATGACTGAAACAAAGCGGTTCCCATTACCTCTCCCAAGGGACCACTTCTCTCAAGCACCTGCCTCTGCCTCCACTCTCCCAGGAAGGGCGTCTGCAGAGGTAGCTCTGCTGAGCTGCAGCCCACTCCGTCACAGAGGAAACTGGGAAGGTGTCTGCCTGTTTGTATTTCACCCTGTCTGCAGCACTGTGTGGAATGCAGCTGCAAATATGCTGGCCATTATGTCTAGCCATTGGGTGGGTGGGGGGGTGAGCATACATACATACACATCCCCTCAGGCAAAGCCAGGCCTTCATCCTCAAGCCTTGTTTTGAGGTTGGGGAATATGGGGGAGGGGATTACTCATCTGTGTGCCTAGGATGGGCAAGGGCCTGTAGATTGGGTGGTATGGGGTGATGGTGGCTCTCTGGGCTCTGGGGAGACAAAATTCAGAGCTTGCAGGGTAGTGAATAACCCCCAGCCAGCAATGAGTAATAGTGATGTGGGAGGTTCCCTGAGGAAGGGGGCAGAGCTGGGGATAGAGAGGGGGCTGAAGCACCAGACAAATAGGCTGCCCAGACTTCAGGAAAGGAAACAGAAGAATTACTAGTGAAAGATCAAAGCATTCCGATTGAGCAAATGAGGGCAGGGTCTCACATGGAGGACAGAGGGTGTGGAGTGAGTGGGGGATCTCTGCCAAAGCCCAGGTCTCTCATCCAGAGGCTCTTGGGGCCTTTGAGTACAAACCTGAGACCACAAGCTGGGCAACTGCAGCTGGGAAAAGCAGTTGATCTCATGCAACATGAACATCTTAGAACCATGAACTCACCTATAGGGTCTTCAGCCAGAAACCCTCTCCCTAAGAACTCTTGCCTCTGCCAAGAACCACTCCTAAGCTTGTTGATGATTACCTGGTTATAATCAATGACTATACTCTTTTAAAACATCTCCAAACCAAGCACCAGTGGCTCAAGCCTGTAATACAAGCTACTCAGGAGACTGAGTTCTGAGGATCATAGTTTGAAGCCAGCCTGGGCAGAAATGTCCTCCTGAGACTCTTATATCCAATAAACCACTCAAAAACTGGAAGTGGTGCTATAGCTTAAGGGGTAGAACACTAGCCTTGGGCACAAAGAGGCTAGGGGACAGTGCCCAGGCCCTGAGTTCAAGCCCCACAATCGACAAAAAAAAAGAAAGAAAGAAAGAAAAGAAATATCTCCATACCTTCCAGGAAGCAGTAATTCTGGTGCAGAGAAACATGAACTTTTCAATTTCATAGTAGTTCAACAACAAGCCATATAAAATCAAGTCCCCATTTCCACCTTTATAAAACTCTGCTAACTGAAGGTAGAGCAGCAAGTTGACAAGGGACCTTAATTCAGGGACAATAACCTGGCTACACACTTCTTTTACTCTTTCCTTCTTTCCTTCCTTCCTTCCTCCCTTTCTTTTTCCTTTCTTTCTTTCTTTTTGTTGTTGGTCATGTGGGGCTTGAACTCTGGGCCTGGGAGCTGTCCCTCAGCTCTTCAGCCCAAGGCTAGTGCTCTACCACTTGAGCCACAGTGCCACTTCTGTTTTCTGAGTGGTTTAGTGAAGATAAAGAGTCTCACAGACTTTTGTGATTGGGCTGGCTTTGAACCTTGATCCTCAGATCTCAGTCTCCTGAGTAGCTAGAATTACAGGCGTGAGCCACCAGCGCCTGGCTTGTTTGTTTGTTAGTTCATTCCTTCCTTCCGTTCTTTTCTTCCTTTCTCTCTCTCCCTCCCTCCCTTTTTCCTTCCTTCTTTTCTTCCTTCTTTCCTTCCTTCCTTCCTT
>NW_012272513.1:0-2624 GCF_000151885.1 Dipodomys ordii
GAGGAGGAGGAGGAGGAGGAAGAAAGGAAGAAGAGGAAGAGGAGGAGGAGGAGGAAGAGGAAGAGGAGTGGCACAGTCAAGGTTACCCAAAGGCCATTCCACCGACTGAATTCTCTTTTCCTCTCCGGGTTTGCCGGGCGCAGGAGCGCAGCGCTATGCCCTCGCTTTCAGGACGCCGGGCTTTGCCTCCACTTCCCCCGCAACTCACGAGACTGGGGGCCCTGGAGCTACGGCGGAGACGGCGCCTCGCGTGGAGTGTGTGTGGGGGGGGAACGAAGGAGGGAGAGCTGATCCTAGAGGATGGAGTCCCCAAACGCAGGCCTCCAACGCCCCAACGTCGCCCGTAGCGCGTGATTCGGAGGAGCGGGGTCGGTCCCCGGCCCAGGGTAGCGCCTGGCTGGCGTGGTGAGGCCCGGCCCGCCGCACAGCTGCGCCAGCCAGGGGCGCAGGGCCACAGCCCCTATCCCCGGCCCGTGTGATGTGGAGGTCTCCACCCGGCACTGGCGCGCGCCGGCCAGCGGGCAGGGCATCGGGGCGCCCGCTGCGGGGAGCCACGGGAAGGGCGCGGGAAGCTTGAGAGGAGCAGACACCCCGGAAACCATCGGAGTCCCGCGCCCGCTCTTTCTGGCGCCGTCGGAGCCGGCCTGGTCGCTCGAGGCCGGGGGCGGGGGCCTGGCCGGGCGCCCCAAAAGCCGAGCGGGACGCGCAGGACGCGTTTCCCGCCCGGAGCGCGCGCGCGCGCTGGGCTTCGTGGCTCTCGATCTGATGCGTCCTCTCCGGGCCATTTCTGGAGTTTTCCATTTCTAGGGTGTTCACACCCCTCCCCCGCCACCCTAAGTGCGGGCGCGTTTTCGGGTGCGTGGACCCACGCAGCCGCTCCTCCCCACGCGGCCCACCCGGCGCTCCCTTCGGGCACCCGAGGAGGGGCTGCGGGAGAAGACGGCGGGACCCCCCCCGTGAATGGGGGGCGGGGATCCCCCACGGTCCCGGCCGCAGCCCCCCTCTCCGCGCGTGGCTCCCTCCCGCTGCTCCGAGGCCCCTCGGGCGCCGCGCGTCTCACCTGAGCCCGGCAGGTGCGGGGCGGGCGGGTAGTCGGGCCGGCAGGGCAGACGCGGGGCGCCTGCGGCGGCGGCTGGGGAGGCGGAAGAGGGGGACCCGGCCGGGGAGAGTGCCGTCAGCGGGTCCGAGCCCCGCCTCCCCAGCACAGCGTCCAGGAAAGCTTGGAACGCTCCCCGTTGTCTGTCGGAGGCGCTCCGCCGGGGGCTTCGTCCCCACCCGGACTCGATCGCGGGGGAGAGCGGGCCTGGCGGGGTGGGGCGCGCCGCAGCCCGCCCCCCCCCCGGACTGCCCGCTGGGGTCGGACCCGGGTTCGAGACGGAGGGTCACGGGGTCTCGGTGCCCAGCGCGCCCCGGCACTGGGATGGTGGCGCGAGCGCAGGAGGAGGGTCCACGCCTGTAGTACGGGGTTCCGAACTGGCGAAGGGTTAGAGCGAGATCTTCTTGGAAGTCCTACCCATCTGCCCATCCCTAACCGCAGGCTTCCAAGAGACTCAGTTTCCCCTGATCAAGCGGGGGGGGGGCGTACGCCTGCCATCCTAGCTCCTTGGGAGGCTGAGATGTGAGGATCGCGGTTCAGAGCCACCCTGGGCAAGAGATTGTGTGGGACTAACTAGCAAAAAGCTGTAAGTGGAGCTGTGGCTCAAGTGGTACAGCACCAGCCTTGTGTGAAAAAGCTAAGCTCCAGTACAGGCCCGTGCATGGACACACACACACACACACACACACACACGTGCACATACACACGCACACGCGCGCGCGTGCACACACACATTTTGCCTGCTACCTACAGGTCCCTGTGTCCCCCCACTTTTCTGAGGCGTCCCCTACTTTTTCTGAGGTTGGTCCCTGGGGATCCAAGGACCCCGCAGATTCACCTTGGGTGAGAAACTGAGTCAGGAGCTACCTATCCCTCTTTGCACAAGGCTGCAGATGACCAGGTTCCCCATTTGTGATCTTGGGGCGATCGGGCAGCTCCCTTGGTTCCTGTCACCTGTGCGTGCATCCTAAGCATGGGGGGACTCGTGGGCCAGGAGACACCACCTGTGCGCGCGCTGCGCAGGGCCCCACCTACTCGGCCAGTCAGGCCCCGCAGCTACCTCCCTGCCCTGCTGCGGGATGATTAACGACCCCAGATAGTGTGAGGAATTCGACTTCTCAAGCTCAGCATTTTTAAGGCCTTAATTTGTCCCTGGGTGACCGTTAGGGGCCCGCAGCTGTAGATCACGTGGGGGCCGGCCAGGTAGAGTGAACAGCTGATTCAACACTGGGACTGGGGGTTGGTTTTGTTTTTAAAGGGGTCCCGGGAGGAGGCCCAGAAGGCGGCCAGCAGGCTGCGGGCAGCCCGGGCTTGTCACCGCTCTTTTTATTTATAAACAGCACCCGGGGGAGCAGATCGCAAAGCCCCTTCGGGCTGGGGGGCTGGGGCAGGGAGCGGCCAAGCGGACCAGGCTCCAGGCCAGGGTCAGGCCGCTCTGAGTTTAGCCACTTTTCTGCTGGGATTCTTCTTCTCCCTCTCCTCTCCCCTCCCCTCCTCTCCTCTCCCCTCCCCTCCCCCCTCTCCCCTC
>NW_012272514.1:0-1105 GCF_000151885.1 Dipodomys ordii
AGAGAAAGAGAAGGGGATATCAGGAATGACTGTTAAAGGATGCTGAAACAACTTCTTTCCCAGTTATGAAGTAAATGTCTTCAGTAAGGCCCAGCTACTGTTTAGTCTGTGATCCTATGCAGCCTAGCTTGTTAACAGCTGTCCTGTGTGGTCCATGGTCTGCTCCAGATTCAGGGCTTCAGCAGACCTATCAGGCCACCAGGAAAGAGTCTACCCTGTAAATGAAACTGAAGGGCTGGTAGGAGGAGGCAAGAGACAAGCAGCCAGGTGACAGCCCTTCACAGTCAGACCAGGCTCAAAGAAATGTAGGGCCCATGGTTTCCCTTGTTTGCAATGACTAATATACGTCTAGGACAAGCAGAGAAGGTCAAAGGTTATGTATATATGACCACATGAGATAATGTTAAGCAGAATGTACCCAAGACAGGGATACAAGTGGGTTTTTTCTTTCTTGTTATTGTTTTTAATGTACTTATGATGTACTATGTGATTCTTCTGTTTCTTTGTACATTCTTCCCCCAGGGTATAACCCCTATTTTCACTGGATTTGATGCTGGTGTTCTGCATCTTTTTTTTTTTTTGGTTGGTCCTGGGACTTGAACTCTAGGTTTGGGCACTGTGCCTGAGCTCTTCAGCTCAAAGCAAGCACTCTACCACTTGAGCCACAGTGCCACTTCCTGTTTTTGAGTGGTTTATTGGAGACAAGAGTCTCACGGACTTCCCTGCCTGGGCTGGCTTTGAACTGTGATCCTCAGATCTCAGCCTCCTGAGTAGCTAGGATTACAGGCATGAGCCACTGGTTCCCGGCTTTATGTGTTCTACATCTTGTATATCCATTTTTGTAATATAGCGGAATGCTTAAATGGGGATGCAGGTTGACCCATTGTGATGACAAGATGTACAGTACACATTTTGAAAATGAACTTTACAATGTCAAGGTGGGGGGGCGGGAGGAGTTGGGGAGGTGGGGAGGGAAGTGATGGTAGGGGGAAAACAAAGGAGGAGGTAACAATGCTCGCTATGAAATGTACTCATTACCCTACTCATGTAACTGTAACTTCTCTGTACAACATTTTTACTATATATATATATATATATATATATA
>NW_012272515.1:0-1768 GCF_000151885.1 Dipodomys ordii
GCGGGGTGGGCGGGGCACTTGGCGGGCACAGCTCTGGGTGATGAGTGGGCACAGCACAGGGTGGGCACAGCGCAGGGTGGGCAAGGCGCGGGGTGGGCACAGCGCAGGGTGGGCAAGGCGCGGGGTGGGCACAGCGCAGGGTGGGCACAGCACAGGGTGGGCACAACGCAGGGTGGGCACAGCGCTGGGTGGGCGGGGCACTTGGTGGGCACAGCTCTGGGTAAGTGATGAGTGGGCACAGCGCAGGATGGGCAAGGCGCGGGGTGGGCACAGCGCAGGGTGGGCACAGCGCGGGGTGGGCGGGGCGTTTGGTGGACACAGCGCTGAGTGGAGTGGTGAGTGGGCACAGCGCTGGGTGGGCACCAGACAGTGGGCTAAGCGTTTGGGCCGGAGTGCGCGTGTCGGCCGGCGCGGTGCGGAAGGCCCCGTCCCCTCTCCCCCCCTCCCACCCCGCCGCCCGGCCCCGCCCGCGGCCCCCCACGGCGATGGGGGCGGGGACTGGAGCCCCGACCTCAGTCCCGGTCAGGCACCGCCTTCACCTCATCTCAGATTTTGTTAAAAAGACGCACAAACTCCCGGGGCCCCGCCGAGGCCCTTCCCGTGGGGCAGGCCCCCGGCGCCGGTCTCGGTCTCCTGCCCCGTCCCATGTTGGGAGATGCGGGAGGAGCCAGGGAAAGCGGACCAGGAGGCGTGGCCACGATAGGGGCATGACCAACGGGGCAGGACCCGGGCTGGCCACGCCCACTTCCCTCCGGGCTCGCTCGAGGCCGCCCCCTGCCGGCCGCGATGGGATCCACCGTGCGCACGGGGCCCCGCGGTGGGCGCGCCAGGCCGAGGTCTTGTGCGGAGGGTGCTCCCTCCAAGGCGCCCCGCACCCCCGCCACCCTGCACGCCCCAAGGGCTGCTTTTCCACGCGCGCGCTGTGCCCCTCCTTCCCTCCTGGCTTCTGTGTTTTGGGACGGAACATCCCCATTTGAAGGCGGCCCAATCGCCTCGAGGGCACCGCTCACCGCGTCTCCTTTCCGCTAGCCAATAGGCCCGCGAGGAGCTCGTTTCTTAGGGAGGGCTCGGCTCCCCGGTTTGCATGCGAAGCGCGGGGTGCGGTGCGGGCGCGGGCCGCCTCTCCCAGGTGGGCCTCCGGCGGGGTTCCCCGCAGGGCTCCCGCGCCCAGCTCTCCCCCAGCCCCACGGCCCGGTGGCGCGTTTGCCCCGCCGCGTCTGGAGGTGGTGGACCGGGATTCCGATCTGCGGGTCAGGGGGCGCCGTCTCATTAAAGCCGGCCGGGCCCGGCCCGCGCCGCGCGCATCCAACGGCCGTATTTTTCAATTAGAGCTGACGAATTCAATCAAAATTCCATAGATTAGGATGAAATGAGGCATGGGTCATTTACAGGGGAATTTAATTGCCGAGCCATTAGACAAATAGTATATTTGCCATTCCCGCGTTATCCATCATTTTCGACATCAATGCGGGGCCGCGTCTCCCGGCCCTGCGCGGCGGCGCACGCGTCCTCCCGCGTCCCGGGATGATTTCTGCGGCGCCCGCCCGGGCCGCGGGGGATTGTAAATGTTCGTTCCCGCGATCGACCTCCTGAGGCCTGCCCACCGCCTTTCCACGGGAACGCGCCGCCCGCCCCGTCCTTTTGTCTCCCGACGCCCCCGCCGGAGCCCCCTCGACCGCGCTCCGAGGCCGGTGCTGCGGGCGGAGGGGGGTTCAGCCCGGTCCCCGGACCCGAGCGAGGCCCCCGCGGGGGGGGACGGCGCCCTCCG
>NW_012272516.1:0-2210 GCF_000151885.1 Dipodomys ordii
CATTTATAAGATGATTTCTTTGTTGCTTTGTATGTCCCTCCCCCACAGTATAACCCCTGCTTTCACTGTATTTGATGTTGGTATAATTTGTGGAGGGGAGGGGGAAAAGCAAATCGTTTAAATAGGGATGCAGGGGGACCCATTGCAACAATGAGATGTACAAGTTATTATGTCAAAAACGAACTTTAAAACTTTGTTGGGGGAGGATGAGGAGGATTGGGTGGGGGGGGCGGGGGGGGAGGATGGGAAGGGATGGGAAGGGGAAACAAAGGAGAAGGCTACAATGGTTGATAAGAAATGTACTCATTATCTTACCCATGTAATTGTAACCCCTCTGTACAGTATTTTCACAATAAAAAAAATACAAAAAAAGGCCGAAGAACAGTACCCAGGTTCAACACACACACACACACACACACACACACACACACACACACACGCACACACACACACACACACACACACACCCTAACCTGGGGTTGTGGTTTCCATGCCAAGTAAATTCAAGTCTCTGATTTTAAACAATAGTACCACCAAAATTCTCTTCTTTCTTTTCATCAACATAATAATTTAGCTGGGTTCTAATGAGGTTAGGATCACTTAGTACTAACTTGTCAGAACTCTTTAGGAGAAATTTTTGTTTACAAGAGTGCAATGGTGTTTTGAAAGGCAGCTATGCTAACCACTATACCACCAATGCCTACCATGCAATGGTGTTTTGTATTCGACTTGTTAGAACTCTTCAGTGAGTACTTCAGTGAGAAAACCCCTCCTAATCCCTTTATCAGCAGGAAATTTTCCTTCCTAGCATCTAGTGGAAGCTTTCTGCATAGAACTCTTGAAAATTTTCCAACTTACCTTTAAAAAAAAGAAAAATTTCATTCTTGCATGGTGACTTAAATATTTTAAATTGATTTCTGAGACCTGTCATCCTGGAAATTAATTTTTAACCTTTATTAAGATCATTTCTAAGGAAGATTCATGCTTATTTTTCCTGGTCATAACTTTCATATTTCAAGCGCCCCTCCCAGGCCTTGTAAATAAAGGCCCCCAAAGATAGCAGAAGAGAAGTGAACTATTTTTATCATAAAAATCATTGTACAATTGGGCCTTTGTTGGGGCTGAGAAGGTAGATCAGTAGTAGAGTGCCTGCCTTGCATGCATGAGGCCCTAGGATCGATACCTCAGCATCACATAACAGAAAAAGCTGGAAGGGGCACTGTGTCTCATGTGGTAGAATGCTAGTCTTGAGCCGAAGAGCTGAGGGACAGTGCCCAGGCCCAGAGTTCAGCTCCCCCTCCCCAAAAAAATTCAGGAATAGACAAATTTTGAAAAGAAGTGACATAGTCAAGGATCCACAAAGTAAAAAACTTTACACAGTAGAACTAAAAATATCATTAAAATATCTAAAAAATTATGTTAAACAAAATAAGGCAGGCTCAGAGAAACAAAGGATAAATGTTTTCCCTTATATGGGAAAGCTAGATTTAGCTTAGAAACTTGTAAGTCAATATGTTGGGTGATATTCAAGTGTGTACAAATGTATTAACTGACATATTGTAGATTCAAGGGCAGAATTCGAACAGTATAAATTCTTTAAAAAATATAAAGTCAAAGTTCAACAAAATAAAACACCAAGATGTGAATACTTGAAAAGGGTGTGTGGAGCCATTGGGAAATGGATAAGAAAAAGAAGAGGTGAGAACGGAGCCAAGAATTCAATGTAGGTCTTCCAAAATTAGTAAGCGTGAGGAGAGAGGTGGGTAGGAGAGACCTTTGGAAGGAATGATATTTATCAAGATATATTGTATTCATAAACTGCTTTGTTAAATGGTATATATATATCTATGAGTATACATGTATGTGTATATATAAGTATATATATATGTATATATATGTATAAAATAAACTGGGTGTTGATGGTTCATGTTTGTAATCTAAACTACTCAGGAGGCTGAGATCTGAAGATAATGATTCAAAGCCAGTCCAGGCAGGAAAGTCCATTAGACTCTAATCTCCAATTAACCACCAAGAAAAAAAAAAAAAGCCTGATGTAGAGCCTTGGCTCAGGTGGTAGAGCCCTAGGCTTGAGTTCTTTCATGCGATTGTTTCTAACACATTTATAAGATGATTTCTTTGTTGCTTTGTATGTCCCTCCCCCACAGTATAACCCCTGCTTTCACTGTATTTGATGTTGGTATAATTTGTGG
>NW_012272517.1:0-1036 GCF_000151885.1 Dipodomys ordii
AAAAAAAAAAAAAAAAAAAAACTTGAAACTACTACAAGAAAGTGTAAGGAGGGGCTTAGTGGTAGAATGCTTGCCTACCATGCATGAAACCCTGGGTTCAGTTCCTCAGTATCACATAAACAGAAAAAGCAGGAAGTAGTGCTGTGGCTCAAGTGGTACAGTGCTAGCCTTGAGAAGAAGCAGCTCAGGGACAGTGCCCAGTCCCTGAGTTCAAGCCCCAGGACTGGCAAAAAAAAGAAAGAAAGAAAATGTAAGGAAAACAGAACTTATTGGCAAAGGCCAGAACTTCCTGAATAAAACTCCAAAAGCTCAGTAAATCAGAGAAAGAACTGTGAATGAGAATGAATCAAGCTACAGAAGGAGCAAAGGAAGGAATAGTCCCTAAGCTAAAAGAAACAACTAACAGAATGGTAGATGGTTGCCAGCTTAACATCTAGCAATGGCCAACTAGTGGCTCACGTCAATAATGCTAGCTCTCAGGAGGCGGAGGTCAGAGGATTTTAGTTTAAGGAATTAGCCACCAAAAGCCAGAACGGAAGGGTCAATTTAGTAGAGCAAAAAAGCAAGAAGCCTTAAGTTCAAACCCCAGTTTTAGCACCAAAAAAATAAGTAAAACCTAAACTTTAAACAATAACCCAATTAATAAATGGGCAGAGAAGCTAAACACATATTTCTCTTTTTTTTTAATCTACAAATAGTCAATAAATACATCCCTGGCCATAAAGGAAATGCAAATCAAAACCATATTGAGATTTTTTTCCATCGACCTGTACTCAAAATAGAGATCATCAGGAATAGACATCAGCCTTGAGTTAAAAAAAAAAAAAGGAACAGGAGTTCAAGCCCCAGTACACACACACACATACACACACACACTCTCTCCCCCCCCCTCTCTCTCTCAGGAAAAAAAACAAAAAAGAAAAAAGTTTCAATGAATCAAGATAAAAAAATTTCAATATCTTGGGCTGGGAAGTTGGCTCAGTGGTAGAGCGCTTGCCTTGCATGCCTGAGGCCCTGGGTTCGATTCCTCAGCACC
>NW_012272518.1:0-2373 GCF_000151885.1 Dipodomys ordii
TTATGGGGCCTGAACTCTGGGTCTGGGTGCTGTCCCTCAGCTCTTCAGCTCAAGGCTAGCGCTCTACCACTGGAGCCACAGCACCACTTCCGGCTTTTTCTGTTTATGTGGTGCTGAGGAATCGAACCCAGGGCCTCATGCTTGCAAGGCATGCACTCTACCGCTGAGCCACCTTCCCAGCCCCAGCTTTCTTTTCCTTTAGGTGGCAATCCTGTTATACATGTGTCACTTTTACTGTCTCCTCATAATCTTCGGACATGAGACAATCTTACCTCACCCTTCTCCAGACCTTGGCTGTCATATAAGCACTCATTGAGGGAGTGAGGCTGAGGCTAGTGCCATTGAATGTGTGGTTGTTGAGAAATGGCATCCAGCCACAATTACTCACAGGGACCTAGCCATTACTCCCTGCTGAGGCACCTTACTTAACAGTGTTGTGCTGACTGAGGACCAAGTAATATTCTATATATACTTCAGTTATTATTGATTTAGTCTAGTAACTGCTCTAAAGGGAAGATAAACTTGTACCTAGGATACAGGCCCCAGTGTTTTAAAGCATTTTGTCCAAAGGCATACAATTATGAAGAGTCCTGTCTGGATTTAAAGTCAAGCTGTCACTCTCTGGCTTCAAAAAAATTCTCTCTCGGACTGAAAGTGTGTATTTTCTCTCATATGAGGAAGCTAGATATAAATACGTTGGAGATAAGTTGGTTATATTGGACTGTAAGCATTTCCACATGGTGAGACCAGGAGGGTTCTCTTAGGTGAGAAATAACATCTCTGTGCCTTTCAACATATCAAATAATATTTATCAAAATCAATTCCAAGAAAGGAAAATAAGAGTTATCTTTTACTTTTTTAATTTTTTGTTCATTTATCTTACTTTGGGATGGCAAGGGACCACATAATTGGTAGGATAATTTGGTGAACAGAAGCAGCAGTGATCCTATGTTGAAAATGAATCATAAAACTGGTGGGCAGGGATGAGATGGAAAAACTGGAACAGAATAAAGGGAAAGGGTGACATTGTCCAAAAAGAAATGTATTGATTACCTGACTTAAGAAAAGATAACAGCTCTTTACACCACATTTATAATATCAATAAAAAAAACTTTCCCCCCCAAAAAAAGAAAGAAA
This sequence comes from Dipodomys ordii, assembly GCF_000151885.1. Lineage (NCBI taxonomy): Eukaryota > Metazoa > Chordata > Mammalia > Rodentia > Heteromyidae > Dipodomys > Dipodomys ordii. The sequence goes on from NW_012272518.1 coordinate 1,138, forward strand.
ATTCAGAATGCCTTGGTGCCTCTATAATTCATTTCTCAACTCTGTTTTACTGTTAAGACAAACAATTCCACTGAATCCTTCTTCTGGATTTAATTTTACCTTTGCTCAGCCTTCAGGCAGGTGCCAGTGTTATAAGAAAATGTAACACACAGAGATACAGGTTTGTTGCCAGATGTGTAGTCTGTCTCTTTGGAAATGAGACAATTGTCTTTCTTCCTCTTCCTGTCTAATCATGTTTTGTCCTTACTTCTTTCCTCATAGCTGTCTTGTTACTCTTACTGATCTCCAAAGATTGAGTGGGAATTCTTTCTCTACTTCAGTTTCCTCTTCAATCTATACCCAATGTTGCCAGTGAAGGAGACAGGAATGGTCAAGAGATCTAACAGCAATCTCAGGGACTCAGGTAGGTTTCTTCAGTTCCTATCTTCTTTGTCTCAGCTTTCTGTAAAAAGTTTAGATTTCTTACCATAGAAAAGAAATATTTCTTACATGTAACTGCAAATAATAACTTATAATAAGCTTTGATCATGAAAAGTTTGACACTTAAAGAAATCATTGCTTCCTCCAAATTGCCTATTTTGTAAAACCTATGTTTCCTTTGACATAATTAATTTTAATAGAAACAAAAAGATAAACAATTGCTTATAGTTCTACCCTATTCTAGAAATACATACTTTTAACTAATTGACAGAGAAAACTCTAGAATTATGAGAGCACAATATGTGTGTTTTATGATATTCCATGTATCCCTATAGTCATTTAAAATCAACTCTTTTTAGGCATATTTGTATAGCATTTTTCACAGAAGATTTTCATTTGAAACTAATAAATAAGTGGATTATTGTCAATTCCATCTCTGAGGAATATTTCATATACACAGATAGTGAATATTTCCATGCAACAAATATCTCATTTGCTCCAAGTTTTGTTCATATGTATAAAAACTGAAAAACATTCTGGGTACAAAACACTCTGGTAAACTTAGTCTACTGTGACAAACCAAAACTAAATGAAAGGCAAATTATTTTATCCACAATAAAGACAGATTCAGACACTGGTAGTTCATCCTATAATCCTTAGTTGGGAGACTGAGATCTGGAGATTCTTGGGGTAGGTTTTAGAAAAAAAAATCTGGAATCCATGGCTGATTAATAAGCGCAAACCTGGATGGTGGGTGTGGCTAAATTAGTAGAGCACTGGCTATGAAGCCCTGAATTCAAGCAAGAAGGAGGAGGA
>NW_012272519.1:0-1124 GCF_000151885.1 Dipodomys ordii
GGAAAAAGTTTTGAAACCTAGTAAAAGTAGTCAAAGATATGATTAAAAACTAAGGTACTCTCAGAGGAGAGCCGGCTGGCAGCAGGATATAGAAGTATACAGTTCTAGCTTCTTCAAATACATTCCTGCCGTGAGAACATGATGGAGGGGACCAATGTAGTCCCCACTGTAAGGGTTGAGAAGCTCGCTGCACACAAGGAAGACTCCAAGAGACTTCTCTCATGCAAAGAGCAAGGGGATTTATTCATCAAGCATGCAAGGGGCTCACTGAATTCACAGGAACAGAGAGCCCCGAGCTGAAAGCAGGCAGGGTTTATAAAGGCAAAAGACTACAAAGTGACAAAAAGATACATTAACCAGGCGTTAACATTCCAGGGGGGTTAACATCAGCTGGAGGTTATGGAACCAAAAGCTACAAAGTGACAGTAACCAGGTGTTAACATCCCAGGGCTGTTAGCATCAGTGTCCCCTGAGTGAGATGAAGTTGTTTTTGCTAGTTATTTTTGCTCTTTTACTTTCTCACCCACAATCATCAAAGTCATGCAATTAATACAGTAAATTGTGCTGGGTGAGTTTCTTCATCTATTTGCTATTTAGGAATATATTATAAAAAAAGCTGGAATATACCGACTCGGGGTGACAAAAAGAAATGTACTCTTACCTGACTTACACAATCATAACCCCTCTTATATCTCCTTTATAAGAAAAAAAATTTAAGTGGGAAGGTGGCTCAGTGGTAGAGCGCTTGCCTTGCATCCCTGAGGCCCTGGGTTCTATTCCTCAGCACCACATAAGCAAAAAGAAAAAGCCAGAAGTGGCTCTGTGGCTCAAGTGGTAGAGCACAAGCCTTGAGCTGAAAAGCTGAGTGACAGCGCCAAGGCCCAGAGTTTAGGCCCCACGACCGGACGCAAAAAAAAAAAAAAAAGAATAAATTTAAAAACCATACTTAAGTTAGTGTCTTGTCTTTTTCCTATTGTATTCTTTCTCTCTGCCTGAAGGCAAGGTTTTTTTTTTTATTGTTGTTGTTTATTTTTTGTTTTTGTTTTTCTAACTCTTATTCCAGTGGCCTGGTGTTCTGGTACATGCCTGAAATTCTAGCTATTTAGAAGGCTGAGATCTGAGGA
>NW_012272520.1:0-3130 GCF_000151885.1 Dipodomys ordii
CATTACAAGTACATTAAAACAATAGCAAGCAAGAAAAAAATCACTTGTGTCCTTGTCTTGGGGTATATTTTGGTTAACATCATCCCGTATGGTCAAATGTACATAGCCTTTGACCTTCTCTGTCTGTCCTAGATATGTACTAGTCATTGCAAACAAGGGAAACCATGAGCTCTATGTTTCTTTTACCAAAGCTACCAGCACAACCATGTTTATCGCAGCATTATTCACCATGGCTAATACATGGAACCAACCTCGATGCTCCTCAGTAGATTAATAGATCAAGAAAATGTGATATATATATATATATATATATATATATATATGCAATGGAATTCTATGCCTCCATCAGAAAGAATGACAGTTTCCCCATTTGTTAGGAAATGGAAAGACCTGTAAAAAATTTACATTAAGTGAAGTAAGCATGTCCAAAGAAACATAGATCTTTTCTTAGGAAGTTTCAACCCATGCCTAGGAGTCTAGTGTTTCTCCTAACTCTTCCTGTGATATTTTCATGGTAACTGGCCTTACATTGAGGTCTGATCCATTTAGAACTGATTCTGGTTCAAGGTGATGTATAAGGATCTAGGTTGAGTTTTCTGCATGTGTATAGCGAACTTTGTTAGCTCCACAAAATGGTAAATTCTTTGTCTGCTTTTCTCACTACACTTCAAATCCTCGGTGAACAAAGACTATCTTTTCTAGTGCAGCTTACAAAATTTCTAACAAGTGGTTGTCAGTTTATATCAAATAAAAATATAAATGAACACATATCAGTTTATATCAATAAAATATAAATGGACACATATGAAAATGAAAGGGATTTAATCAACTTCCTCTAACAGAGTTCTGGGAATAATTCCATAAATCAGTAGTTGTTAATTATTTGAACATTTGATATAAATGTAAAAGAAAAAATACTTAGTCCTATTGTAAAGTTACATTAGAAATAATATCACAGTGTTTACTCAGCAATTGCTCTTTATTTCTACTTGAAGTCTCTCTGTAATTGTACTCTAATGCCATTATGCAAATGCACTCACAACTGTTGATAGTTTCATTTGTTCTGTAATTAAATACATTTTCACATTCCATTTCCAAGGAGACCCAAAGATCACTAAAGCCATTGCTTATCAACTTTTTTTCCTTTACTATCTGTAGTTTATAATGAACTAAAAGGTTAATGATATACTGAGTATTTTAGCTATAATTTCAAGTGTTTTTTTTATTTTTGATTAATTTCCATATCACTGATATACTTTATGCAGTCATATTTGAGTATAGCTATTATATTATTTAATTTATAAACAAAAAAGAAAAAGCCTACTACTAAACACATTCCATGTTTGATTGAGCTTAGCAGAATCATGTAATCATGTAATATACTCAAAATTCTTGAATATGATTACAGACTATCATTTGACAAAGAAATATTTGTCATTATTATAGAATTTTTAATCAATTATATTATTGTGTGCCATATGTTACATAGGCATGTTGTTCAGTTATGGAAATAATAGTCTAAGTATCAGACTCAAACACTGAAATAACTCAACTTCAGGTATATTTGGGAAGCACTGTTTCAAAAATTACTATTCTTAAGACTGCTGGAATACATTATTGAATTCTATTTCTTCAATTGGTTTTAAGGTTTTTGTGCCTTCAAGGATATCCTGTTCCAAGAAGTCCTCATCTCCAAAGCCTTGCTCCCTCTTAGGCTTACTGTCAATCTTCAAACACTGTGTCAAGATTAGTCAGTGTGATCAATAGAATATTGCAGAAGTACTGATATCTTAGAGGGCTAAGAACAGAATATAACCAAGAAGATTCTATTTTATATCTCTCTCTCTCTGTTTATCTCTGTGTTTGTTTCTCTTTTTCAGGGAAGCAATGCATATTAGTCTCCTATTTCTGCTGTAATGAATTTCCACATTTTTAGTGACTTAATAGAACACAGCTATTTTCTTATAGTGACAGAGATCAGATTTAAAAGCATAAAATCAAGTGTGAAAGGGCTAATGTTTTCAGACGACTGCAGGGAATCTCTCCTTTTTCTCCTTTTCTCTTTCTTTCTTTCCTCCCTCCCTCCATTTTTTCATCCCTCTCTCTTTTCCTTTCTTTTCCCTCCCTCCCCCCTCTCTCCTTCTTTCTTTCTTTCTTTCCTTCTTTCTTTCTCTTTGTGCTGATACAGGGGCTTGAGCTTCCTTTCTTTCCTCTCCTTCTTCTCTCTCTTTCTCTCCTTCTCTTCCTCCCTCTCTCCCTACCTCTCTTCCACCCTCTCTTCCTCCCTCCCTCTCTCTCCTTTCTTTTTTTCTTTCTTCTTTCTCCCTCCCCCTCCCTCTCTCACTACCTCCTCCCCCTCACATTGTACTGGTACAGGGGCTTGAACTCAGGGCCCAAGAACTATTCCTGTGCTTTATGTGCTCAAGGCTAGCACTCTACCACTTGAGATACAGCTCCACTTCCAGCTTTTTGCTGATTAATTAGGAAAAAGAGCCTTACAGACTTTCCTGCCTTGATTGGCTTTCAAACTCAGTCTTCAGATCTCAGCCTCCTGAGTAGCTAGTATTACAGGCCTGAGCAACTGGTGCCTGGATGAGAATCATTTCTTGCTTTTTCTGGGTTCTTGGCCTTTAGAAACAAGTAATAAATATTTGTAGTTTCAAATTACTAAGTTTTATGATAATTGCACAGCAATTGTTAACCAATAAAACCGCCAAATCATAAGAGGGAGAGTTAGTATTGGTTAATCTCATCAATTTTGAGGATTTTCTCATGTGAAAATAAGATTAGATGAATTCTCAAGTAAATGATATTTTGCCAGAATTCTACCACTTGCTTTAATTTTCTAAATATTTTCCTTAATCTAATTTGAATGTAAAAATTGTTATTCTCTTATTGTATCTTTATGTTATCTAAACCAAATATGAAAGCAAAATTAAAATTAACAAAAATGAATTTTTTTCTCCTTCTCTTCGATGTCAGAACTCTTTTTTTTATTGTAAAAATACCGTATAGAGGGGTTACAATTACCTGGGCAAGATAATGAGTGCATTTCTTATCAAGCATTATTGCCTCCTCCTTTGTTTCCCCTTCTCATCCCTTCCCATCTCCCTCCCACTTGTCCCCCCCC
>NW_012272521.1:0-1636 GCF_000151885.1 Dipodomys ordii
CTACCAAAAAAAAAAAAAAAAAGTTTCCAACAGGTATGAAGCTCTTAACCAACACCTGATGAGTGAAAGAAGAGAGGAAAATATTTACATATCCCAAGCATGAAAGAGGAAAGAATTATATCAGGATGTTTTCAGTTGCAAATTACAGATATCAAACTACAAGTGGCTTCCGCAATAAAGACATTTAAAAAAAAATTCGCACGATAAGAGTTGAGCATCCGGAGAGTTCCTAGGTTGGCTGCGGCAGACAATGTCATGGAGGATCCAGATGTTTTTCATTTTTGTACTCAGCCTCCTTGGCATGGTAGAGATTCCTTTGGCTAGAGTGGCACACGGATATAGGAGTTCCAGATGTCATTTGTACCAATGGCGATGACCAACGAAAAGGAGGAGGTGTGAATTTCAGGAGCAAAATGCCCTTCACAGATGCCTCCCGATGGCTTCTCCTGGGTCCCGGTGGCCAGGCTGGTTCACAAAGGCCACACCAGCTGGTAAGGGTTTCTGGGAGACATTAACAGTCACTGGAACAGAAACAGCAGAAAGATGTGCCAGTGGAGAGGGGTTGGAAAGGCAAGGCTGCAGAATATGAAGTTTTTGTTGTCCACTCCCCAGGCTATTGCATTCGTCCCTGTATATGAACCAGCTTAGATCTCATATGCAGGTGAAGGGACAGTGTGAGCCACTCCGGAGCAGATTGCACCTTTGTGGGACTATACCTATCTGGTTAAGGATATGAACAGTGCTTGTCAGGCAGGTGATCTACTTCCTGAGACACATTTTTAGCCCCTTTTTGTGTTAGTTATTTTTTTCATGCTTTTTTTTTTGGTCCAGGTTAGTATGGGATCTTGATTCTCTTATGCCTCCCATGTAGTTGAGATTATAGACATGAGCCACCATTCTTGACCATCTATCTATCTATCTATCTGTCTGTCTGTCTGTCTATTTATCTATATCTGAGAGGAAACAGCGTATCACTTTTACTTGCTGTGCTGTAAGTCTTTGTGCTATGCAGCAGTTGCCTGGAGGTTCAATCTGAGAAACCTGTTATGCCTCTCTGCTGTTGTCTTTAAAAAATATATATATATACATATTTTTCCCTTGTATCTTCCTTTGGTTCTTGAGGTTACATATTAACTTCCTATTTTATACCATATTTATCATCAGATTTGTGTGTGTGTGTGTGTATGTGCCAGTCCTGGGGCTTGAACTCAAGGCGTGAGCACTGTTCTTGAGTTTTGGGGCTCAAGGCTAGTACTCTACCACTTGAACCACAGCTCCACTTCTGGTTTTCCCACCAGATTTTAAAAATGAAAACATATTTACTAATGACTATAGTGTTAATTTGCAGAAGTGTGTCACCAGCACCAGAGCTGGATGAATCTGGAATGTAGAAACCATTTATGCAATACTGAGACTTTAAAGATAACTGCAATTTAAGATATGAATCTATATTTGTTGACATTTTTGGGGGGTTCCGGTCGTGGGGCCTGAACTCTGGGCCTGGGCACTGTCCCTCAGCTCTTCAGCTCAAGGCTAGTGCTCTACCACTTTAGCCACAGCACCACTTCTGGCTTTTTTCTTATGTGGTGCTGAGGAATCGAACCCAGGGCCTCAGGCATGCAAGGCAAGCGCTCTA
>NW_012272522.1:0-1533 GCF_000151885.1 Dipodomys ordii
TACTGAGGGGCATCTGGGTTGGTTCCATATCTTAGCTATGGTGAATAATGCTGCAATAAACCTAGTTGTGATGGCAGCTTTAGTATGACCTTGTTTGTGATCATTTGGGTAAAAGCCCAAAAGTGGAATTGCTGGGTCATAGGGGAGCTCTATGTGGAGTCTTTTGAGGAACCTCAATACTGACATCCAGAGTGGTTGAACAAACATACACCCCCACCAACAATTCAGTAGGGTTCCCTTTTGGCCACATCCCCTTCAGCATCTGTTGTTATTAGATTTCTCGATTATAGACATTCTAACTGGGGTGAGATAGATTCTCAACGTTGTTTTGATTTGCATTTATTTTATGACTAGAGAAGTTGGCATTTCTTCATATATCTATTGACCATTCTTGTTTCCTCTTCAGAGATGTCGCTCTTTAAGTCCTTAGTCCACTGATTAATTGGACAGTTGCTTCGTTGAGGATTTGTTGTTCAGGGAGTTAATTTTTTGAGTTTCAAGTATATTTTGGATATGAGACCCTTGTTGGTGCATGGCTAGTGAAGATCTCCCACTCTGTGGGCTTTCTATTGATCTTGCTAGCTGTGTTCTTTGCCATGCAGAAGCTCTGCAGTTTTGTTCAATCCCATTTATCCAACCTTAAGATAGTGCTAAGTGAAATGAGCTGCAAGACAGATACACAACAGGTATTATTTTAGTTGCTGTTGCTATTGTTTTTTTAAATAAGTTTTTTATTGTGGAAATACTGTACAGAGGGGCTATAGTTACACGAGCAAGGCAATGAGGGCATTGCTTATTCAGCAATGTTGCCTCTTTATTTGATTTTCCCCTACCATCCCTTCCTCCCACCTCAACTACATCACCCCCCACCTAAATTGTAAATTTTGTTTTTCAGCATAGCATCTTGTACATCTCATTGTTGCAATGGGTCAACATGTATTCCAATTAAAACAATTTGTTTTTTCCCTTCCCCTCCACAAATTATACCAACGTCAAATACAGTGAAAACAGGGGTTATACCATGGGGGAGGGACATACAAAACAACAGAGAAAACACATGGTACCTTATGAATATGTTAGAAACAATATCAAGAAAGAATCCTTATCTTGGGGTTCATTTTGCCTAACATCAACTTATCTGACCATTTCTGCTTGTCTCAGACATATGCTAGTAATTGCAAAAAAGGGAAACCATGGGACCTAAGTTTCTTTGGGTCTGGCTTACTTCATTTAATATAATTTTTTTCAAGTCTTTCCATTTCCTAACAAATGGGACAATGTCATTCTTTCTGTTGGAGGCATAGAATTCCATTGTGTATATATATACTGCATTTTCTTGATCCATTCATCTACTGAGGGGCATCTGGGTTGGTTCCGTATCTTAGCTATGGTAAATAATGCTGCAATGAACATAGTTGTGGTCTTGTTTGTGATAATTCAGGTAAATGCCCAAAAGTGGGATTGCTGGGTCATAGGGGAGCTCTATGTGGAGTCTTTTGAGGAACCTCCATACTACTTTCCAAAGTGGTTGAA
>NW_012272523.1:0-1403 GCF_000151885.1 Dipodomys ordii
GTGCCCAGTTATCTTTGACACTCATCACCTCCAAGGGAGACCTTTTCCATGCTCTGTGTAGAGTAGGGTAAAGGTATGTCTTGAGCTCATTTTCTCATCTTTCAGTCATCATGGAGATGAGGACACTGCTCACCTCCATACTCACAATCTCAGTGCTAGATCAGCACCCAGGGCACATGAACGGCTCAGGAAATGTTGTTAGAATAAACAGATAATATCCTATTTGCCCCCTCTTTGTCTCTTTGCTTTAATGAGTGTCTACATGTGTGCATTTGTGTGTGAAGGATGAATCAGGGAAGATAGAGGAAAAAGGACGAGGAGCCCAGATTGGCTTAGTGAATGACAGCAATGGCCAGTGTGAAGCTTAGCTTCTTTGTGACATGTTTGTGTGTGTGTGTGTGTGTGTGTGTGTGTGTAATGGGGGGCCTGGGCATTGTCCCTTAGCTTTCTCTGCTCACGGCTGGCACTCTACCATGTGAGCCACAGCTCTCCTTTTTGCCTTTTGGTAGTTAATTGGAGATTGAGTCTCATGGAATTTCCTGCCTGGGCTGGCTTCCAACTCAATCCTCAGATCTCAGCCCTCTGAGGATCGGTTATGAGCCACCAGTGCCCTACTGGACATTGACCATTAAAAAAATATATTCCCTTTTTATTATTATTTTTATATATTTTATTATCATTTATATAACATAAACATCTGCTACTTTAACCCATTATTAAGTGTACAATTCCACGGCATTAAGTGCAGTCCTGCTACTGTGCAGCCTTCACCACTGTCCCATTTCTAGAACTTCTTTTACCACTCTACCAGGATTCTACCCCAATACTAATTAACCACTTGTCATCCTTCCTTTCCTAGCCCTTGGCATCCTTCAACCTTCTATGATTATGAATGTTCCCATCTACATTTGGTCTTTTTATACTTATTTCTTCCATACTGTAGCATGTGTGGGAACTTCCTTCTTTTCTCCGTGCATGCCACATTCCCTTGTGGGTCATGTATTCACTCTAGGCAAGTTAACATATGGAGATGGCCCTTTCCAGCTCCTTGCTTCAGTTCAGGCTCCTTCGTGAAGGCTGTGGAGTTCATGTATGTATTCGATGGGTTACCTGTTCCTAGTGTGGTTTGGGAGGGGTGCTGGGCTTTGCAGGGAACTAAACAGGGCTGCCACAGAAGCCCCAAATGAACATATAGATCTTTTCATGCAGATACAAGCTCTGATTTGTTTCTTCTGCCCACTTCATTGATACAGTGTTCAATGATGTGTCTAAGAAAGTTTATTTCTAAACATGACATCACTTTCTGTAGTCCAAGGTCTCTGCTTAGTGGTAGACAGTCCATGTGAAGTTGGCCTCTGTTTCTCCAAGTATTGGAAATCCCTCCTAAGAAGTTATCTACTCTT
>NW_012272524.1:0-5844 GCF_000151885.1 Dipodomys ordii
AAACCAAGCTTTAAATATAAAATGAGGGCTGGGAATGTAGCTTAGTGGTAGATTGCTTGCCTAGCATGCATGAAGCCCTGGGTTTGATTCCTCAGTACCACATGAACAAAAAAAAAAGCCAGAAGTGGCGCTGTGGCTCAAGTATTAGAATGCTAGCCTTGAGCAAAAGCAGCTCAGGGACAGTGCCCGGGCCCTGAGTTCAAACTCCTGGACTGGCAAAAAATAAATAAATAAATAAATATAAAATGACTGTGGCCAGGCACTGGTAGCTTAGGCCTGTAATCCTAGCTACTCAAGAAGTTGAGATCTGAGTATCATAGTTCAAAGCTGGTTGGACAGAAAAAAGTCTGTGAGAGTCTTATCTCCAATTAACCAGTAAAAACCCAAAAGTGGTGATGTGGCTTAAGTGATAGAGTACTAGCTCTGAGTTGCTAAGCCAGATTGTGAGACTCTGAGTTCAAGCCCCAGTACCTGCACAAAATAAAATGACTGTGTATTTCTTACGTATCTGATCTTATTGAACAAATCTTAATTCAGTCGTGAAACTCAATGTCACCTCATTATGGTAATTAATTTCACAAAACACAAATTGTTTGGTGTTTTGGGTTTTTTTAAGAGTTACTAGGGGGCTGGGAAGGTGGCTCAGTGGTAGAGCACTTGCCTTGCATTCATGAGGCCCTGGGTTCGATCCTCAGCACCACATAAGCAAAAAGAAAAAAGCTGCAAGTGGCGCTGTGGCTCAAGTGGTAGAGCGCTAGCCTTGAGCTGAAGAACTGAGGGACAGCGCCCAGGCCCAGAGTTCAGGCCCCACGACTGGACAAAAAAAGAAAAGAGTTACTAGGGGGCTGGGAAGTTGGCTCAGTGGTAAAGCGCTTGCCTTGCATGCCTGAGGCCCTGGGTTTGATTCCTCAGCACTACATAAGCAAAAAAGAAAAAACCCAGAAGTGGCGCTGTGACTCAAGTGGTAGAGCGCTAGCCTTGAACTAAAGAGCTGAGGGACAGCGCCCAGGCCCAGAGTTCAGGCCCCACAACCTGACCCCCCCCCCAAAAAAAAGTTACTAGGGTTTAAACTCATCAACTTAGGGCTTACTAGGCATATGCTCACTCAGTAGGAGCCATAATTGCCTGAGCTATGCTCCCCTCCTTTTTTTTTCCCCCTGGCTACAAGTTTATTCAACACAAAACAACCTCCATCTTTACTGGGTGGCTGACCAGGTCCATGACCAAATCCACCTCTAAACTGGAATTCAGTTGCTGACCCAGCCCCAGCCTGGGCTTTCTTGTCAGCACCAGGGGGCACAGCACTCCATCTGTAGGTGTCTCTGTCAGCTTCACCTCTTGTGAGTCTTGCAGGCCGCTCGCCCTCCAGACCTTTTGGCCGAGGCCTTCCAGTCTCAGGTCGGCTGCGGCGCAAGGTAGCAGGCATAATCTCAGGGGGCAGGTGGAGGTAATCACGGAGATACTGGATACCCTCGTTGGTCAGGTACCAATAAAAATGCCTCCAGGCAAACTGTCCTTCACGTAGCCCCGAGCCTTTAGAGACTACATGGCCTTCATGACGTGAAGATTGGGCACATTCTTGTCTGCCAGTTCTGGGTGCTTGGGCATGTGGACATCCTTCTTGGCCACCATAACCCCCTCCTTAAAAAGGAGTTCATAAACGGCAATCCGGTTTTTCTTGGGCATCAACATCACGGCAGTTTCAGGGTCTGAGGCCGAGGCTGGAAAGGAGGGGGGTCTCACTTTTTGCATGGGCTGGCCTAGACTGCAATCGAATTTATGCTCCTCATGTAACTGGGATGCACAACTACACTCAGTTTTTATTGGTTGAGATGGGATGTCACTAACTTTTTGAATCAGCTGGCTATGATCCTCTCCATCTCCACCTTCTGGAAACTTAAACAAGACTTCCTTGTGTGAAGTATGGTAAATTGACAATCTGATCACCATACCAACAATCCTAATAGTCTTAACAAAGAAAACAAATTCAATCTCTATTCTACATCTTTCATTCAAATGATACGTTTATATGCCAGAACTACAGATGTTTTTGATTAAATAACCTCCTCCACTTTACAAATTACACCAAATTAATTATTAATGTCATATCTATGATAGAATTAAAAGAATGGCACTCTCTAGACAAATCACTTCTTGGAAATCAGAGTCATGTGCATACAAGTGATTATAGAGCAAATGTTAATAGTATAGAATAGACTTTGTGTATTTGCTTAGTGTTGGGAGGATGTGTGGCTATATAAGAAACTATATTATACACAATCTAATATTTATCATGTATTGAGTAAGGACTGCTATATATGTAGAGAGGTAGTTTGCTATAGACAGACAGACAGATAGAGCATATATATTTTCCCCTTTGTGCTGGTCCCAGAGCTTGAATTTAGGGCTTTGGGATCTGCCCTTAACCTACTGTGCTCAAAGCTAGTGCTCTACCACATGAGCTCAGCATGGCTCTGGCTTTTGATGATCATTTGGAGAGAAGAGTCTCATGGACTTTCTTGTCCAGGCTGGTTTTGAACTATGATCCTCAGATCTCACCCTCCCCGCAAGTAGTTAGGATTATAGGGATGAGCAACCAGTTTTCAACTAGGCTTATTTTTATTCTGCGTATGCTTAGTAAAGCTATAATGCCCTTAAATTAAATTCCTATATTACTAAAAATAAGAGTTGTACCTCACCCCACTTATTTTTCTTCTGTATCAGTATGTCTACCAATTTCAGCAATTTGGCATGTCTCTTCTGAAAGCTACGATAGCAAACTAAAGAAGCAAATTGCTATTCAAACCTAGAAAGCCAAATAATGAATCAAAAGATATCTCAAATCTAGTAAGTCCATTTCTACAAACATTTTTTTGTGTGTGTGTTAAAGAACCAGAATAAGGATACAGTGCAGGAGAAAAATGGGTCAAGTAAGGGAAATTGCTTTCCAACTGAGACTTGAGATTTAATAGGAAGCAGCTGAATTAGATGGAGAAAGGCAGTTACTACCCCTTCATATGCTGCTCTGACCTATCAAAGGCGGCTTACTTCCAGCTTACCCCCATTAATTGTATTCTAGTTTCAAGGTGTCAGTTGTTGTTGTTTTAACAGAATATCTTCCCACTTTTTTTTCTTTTTTGTCAGTCATGGGGCTTGAACTCAGCCTGAGTGCTGCCCCTTTAGCTCTTCAGTTCAGGGCTAGAGCTCTACCACTTGAGACACAGCACCACTTCCAGTGGTGCTTATTGGAGATAAGAGTTTCACGGCTTTTCCTGCAAGGGCTGACTTTGAACTGCAATCATCAGATCTCAGCTTCCTGAGTAGCCAGGATTATAGGCATGAGCCACCGGCACCCGGCCTCCCACTTTTTATAACTAGGATCAAATCCAGAACTTATTTAAGTGGGCTTAAATGTTCAGTAATGTTAATTTTCAAATAATACATCAAACCTGTTGTTGTAGCAGGAAAGAAAAGAAATCCACTATCTCACAGGCACAGTCCTGTCTAAGCAGCTTTTCTGATAGTTAGAAATCAAGGATCCACATAAGGTTTTTCAAATATAAGTAATGTTCCTTATACCAACTTATTTTCATTTACAGCAAAAGAACACAATTTAGTTCTGCGAAGTCCAACCCATTAGGTCAGATACTACAGAGTAAATCAAACTCCAATCCTCAGATCTCAGTCTCCTTCAGCAGCTAGGACTACAGGCACGTGCCACAGGCTCCTAGTTAACTCTTAGGTATTAAAGCTGATTAAAACCACTTAGCTCCACATGTAATCCTAGCTACTCAGGAGGTTGAAATCTGAGGATCACAGTTCAAAGCCATTCCTGGCAGCAAAGTCCTTGAGACTTTTTCTTTTTTTTGCGAGGGGGGGGGGAGTGGGTGTCAGGTCGTGGGTCCTGCACTCTGGGCCTGGGCGCTGTCTCTCAGCTCTTCAGCTCAAGGCTAGCGCTTTACCACTTGAGCCACAGCGCCACTTCCGGCTTTTTTTCTTTTTGCTTATGTGGTGCTGGGGAATCGAACCCAGGGCCTCATGCATGCAAGGCAAGCGCTCTACCACTGAGCCACCTACCTTCCCAGCCCCTCCTTGAGACTTTTATCTATAATTAATCACCAGAAAACTGGAAGTAGCACCACCAAGGCTCAAAGTGGTAGAACACTAGCCTTGAGCAAAAAAGCTCAGAGACTGTAATGCTGCATGATGGTCAAAAATAAAAAACTAAACGCTGCCTGGAATCTTATCACCAACTGTGGACTGACACTTTCAAAGCTAACAAGCTTAGCTACACCCAACACAGAATGAAAGGGGGCAGACTTCACTCTACTGTCACATCTCTGAAGTATAGCACTACAGATAAGAAATTTAAAAAAAAAAAAAGACAGGTGAGCCTAATGCTGGTTGCTCATTCCTGTGATCCTAGCATATTCAGGAGGCTGTAAAATGTTTGCTAAAAGAGTACTTAAATATGAGTCAACATAAAATGACTTTAAGACAAAAGAATTTATGGTCTTTTTCCTATATAACCCATTTTTCCAATGAGCTAGTATCTAAAGACCGTCATCAAATCTGTGAAAGATAAACCAGGAATTTTTTTGTAATGTATGTATCAAACCTAAAGTTTCAGGGGCTGTTAATGTGGCTCAGTGGTAGAATGCTTGCCTAACATGCATGAAGCCTTGGGTTTGATTCTTCCATACCACATAAACAGAAAAAGCCAGAAGTGGCACTGTGACTCTAGTGGTAGAGTGCTAGCCTTGAGCCAAAGAAGCTCAGGAACAATGCCTAGGCCCTGAGTTCAAGCCCCAGGACTGGCAACAAACAAACAAACAAAAACCTTAAAGTTTCAATGTACGGAAGGAATGTCATGTGTTATTTTCTTGCCAGTCTGTTTGGGGATGCTTACTGGCAGTGCCAGGAGCCTCAGGGAAAAGGAGCTACCCATTCCTTTAGCCACCATGGGGGGAAGAGTAGTATGAGGCTCCCCAGACAACCACTGAGAGTGGGTTCTCCCATCTGAGTTACAGGACATCTGGCTAGGTAGTCATTAACCTGAAAGACTAAAGCCCAAGGAAAAAATGTTCAGCTATCAACCTCCCTCTCCCATTATCATCCATGAAAGCAACATTTCCAAAAAAGCAAATGACTCAAAACTGAAAACTCTTCCTTTTAATACCTACAAAATACTAAAGATAGCGTAGGGATTACGAAGATGAATATGTTATCCCTGCTAAATAAAGAAATGATCACAGTAGCAGTCCCATTGCAATAATCTGGCAAAGTCTGTGCTGGGTTTAAAGTCTGAGAGGAATATAAATGATAAATAATGAAACTTAACCAATTAAATACAAAACTCACAATATGTGCAAAAGTGTATCAGTGGCTAAGAATTTCCTCACCTGACAGGTAAAATAAGAATTCTTTGGATCTGTTTGAAAGTTTCCCCACTCCTTCACTAGTGTTAAAAAAAAAAGAGGCAAGGGGGAATTTTTTGTTGCTTTACATTTTTCTTTACTAAAAAGGAATATATTATTCCTTAAACTTGTAGAATCTATTAAATTTACCTGACCTTTATAAAGTTCTAGACAACTTCAATACAAGGGGTATTAATGCTGCTATGCTATCTATTTGATAATCTGATCTTGTTTCCTTGTAACTTGAAAGGCTTTTTTGTTTCCTGTCAATATTCCAGATCTATGAAGTTTACTGTATATCTGGGACTATTTCATAAAGTCTGAGTTAAGAGTTTTCTTTCTTTTTTTCATTGTGAAAATACCGTAGAGAGGGGTTACAATTACATGGGCAAGGTAATGAGTACATTTCTTTTTTTTTTTTTTTTTT
>NW_012272525.1:0-3779 GCF_000151885.1 Dipodomys ordii
TGTGTGTGTGTGTGTGTGTGTGTGTGTGTGTGTGTGTGTGTGTGTGTGTGTGTGTGTGTGTCCTGGAGCTTGAACTCAGGTCTGTTCCTGAATTTTTTCCCTGGGATGGTCCCTGAACTTTTCTACTCAGGGTAATGCTTTACCACTTGAGTCAATAACTCCACATCTGGCTTTCTTTTTGTTGTTGGGATCAAATGTAGGTAAGAGTCTCATAGACTTTCCTGCCTGAAACTTTCCTGTCAGACTTTTCCTGGCTGAGAACAATGATCCTCTGATCTCAGCTTCTTGAATTGCTACAATTAAAGCTGTGAGCTGCCAGTGACTGACCTACAGATTTTTTTGTAGAAAATAATTATTTAAATTATAATATACTGACTTGGGTGAGAACTATTCCTAATATATCTTTCTATTATTATTAATATCACATTAGGTAGCTGAATGTTAAAGTCAAAATAAATGGCCATAACATAAAAAGCCATTTTAAAAAAGTTCTTACATAATGAGGAGGAAATAAAAAACCATAGATGTATAAAATACTTTCTAGAGGAGCTCATGGGAGTTTTACCTGCATCAATACAAGAAAGCAAAATAATACATTAATAATCAGACTCAGCTGCCCTTTGTGACTTTGAAGCCTCTCAACAAGCACTATGGCCCTTCAGTTCAGCCCTACTCTACTTGAAACTTCCTAATGACTCACAGTACCCAATTTTATAGAAAGATGCATTTCATAAAAAGGTAATATAATCTCTATTCCAATTGATCTGGCACCCTAGGAGAAGTAAACAAGCATTTGATGAGTACAGTTTTGGAAAGGCTAAGGTTATTCCCTGCTGAGTTAGAGGACTATTTAATTGGTGATGGTTTTGAACCTTGGCTTGTTTAATATATTATACATTAAAGACTTGTGAAGTCAAAGGATGTCTCCTGTAGGACTCAGCAAGTGTTCAAGATTGTTTGGTCATTTTTGTAGCTGCCCTTTAGATACACTGTTTAGTTATTTATAAAGCATTAAAAGGAAAATTGAGCATAAATGAAATGACTTGGTAACAATTCATGGCCAGTCAAATTAGTAGGCTCACGGAAAATTGATATTTTATTCTAGAATCTATAGTTTTACAAAAAGTACTTGCCCCTCAAATTCAAAAGTAGAGGCAAGAAAATAGAAAAAAAATACAATTGGTGTGAAGAAGAATACGAAATAGGAATAAAATATTTTTTATCTGAAACTTATTCTTGTTTATCTGAATTGAACTTGTTTTCTCAGGGAGAAAATTGGAGTCATTTTTAGAAAGGTCTTATCCTACTCTGGAGTCAGACTGTCAGAGCACATTGATTGATCCCTCTACTTACCAGCTATAAGACATGTTGTCGAACCTCACACCCACCATCTATAAAGAAGACTTGCTGGTGGCTATGTTAACATGCTTATGTGTTTAAATGACATTGCTTCAAAGATGGTAACTGACTACCTGGGCATTATATGTTCTACTGTGCATTAGTTCTCTTCATCAGCCAGTGGGTACCATTACTGATATTACATTCAATAAGCTATGCTTTTATTGATGTTTCTCCCTTAAAATTGAAGTCAGATCAGAGTATTTTTCAAATACCTTTTGAAAAAGAAGAAATAATATCAGTGTTCTTCATATTCACCTTGCTTACCAACTTTCCCCCCCTGTATCTGCTAAAGTTATTTCTAGTCTTCACTTTCTCTGTGGTAGTTTCAATGAGCAACTCCTGAAGAAGAGAGTAATTAAGTAACTGATGCAAGCTTCTGTGATGACTGTGCTGTAGACAGAAATTCTCACATCTTCATCCCAATAAAAATGTCAGCATGCAGGATCAAATCCTTTCCAGCGGTTGAACTGTCTTTATCCCAACAATAAGGATAACAGATCACATCCATTCCATAAAAGACATCAACTTTCATTATTCTAAATTTTCCTGGTATCATCCTGTGTTGCCAACCAAAGAACTGGTATGAAAACTAAAAGGATTTGACTTTTACTTCGGGTTCTCAAACCTTTTGACAGGTTACTGAACTTTCTGCAAGTGGATTTTCTTTTTTCTTCTCTCTGAAACTGTATTTCTCAGCATGTTTTCATTGTCGCTGCCTCCCCTGCTAAACAGATGCTTTGTTTTAGACATTTTTTTCAGCGTCCATCTCCAGCCAATGTAGACTCTCCAGAACTGTAGATTGGGTAAGAAATTTCCCTAAAGTTTCATAAGAGTTTCTCATTTGTATCCCTGGTTCAGAAACAATGGCTCTATAACAGTCGTATTCAAATTTATACATGCATTAAAATCACCTGAAGATGTTGGTAAATAACTGCCAGGGTTTCTGGTGGAGGAAACTGCAGTAAGTCCTGAGAATTTGCTTTCTGAGGCTCTAGGTTGACAATGACTCTAACTGTCTTGGGGAAACACTTGGGGGAACATTATTCCAAGAGTGTGTCAATCAGGGGGTAGACACTTGAAATCTTGTTAAAAACATACTACCTAGAAGATTATTAGCAACACAGAGTTTCAGACACAATCTCAGACCGATTCACCACTTAACAAGATCACTATATGATTCACATATGCAAAAACATTAGAGAAGAAGCAGAGCTAGATTACTTGAATTTTCTGATTTAAACTTTGATAATAAACTAGCTTGTTCAAAATGGCATATATAGGACAGCAATGTACAATGAAAGCAATAATTAGCTCCTATAAAGTACTTAAAGTAAAATTACCTTTTATTAAAATATCTACAAATCTAGCAATGTTTTTTTCTTTAACATCACCAACATTTCCTGACATGGACTTGAGTATAATTTAGTTTGATCTTAAAGTTCCCAAAATCCATTTCCTTCCTAACTTGGCTTCTGGCACACACCGAATTCTACTTAAGTGACTCATTCACTCGTCTTGTTCCTGCTGTGTCCTATAGTGCATTTATGTTTTATGTTGGTTCTTTTAGCCTTTCTTGTCTACCTCCTGCCGGGGTGTTTAGGGAGATCAGTTCACAAAATTGGTATATATTAGACATTACGGAGAAACTCCTTATAGTGACTATTTCAAAACATTCATTAAGCAACAATGGACTATCTTCTATCTCCTACCTGCTCCCATAAAAATATAAATTTTCTCTTTAAAATGGATGTGCATCATGTCAGGCAAAACCTGGTATTTCCTGTATCATCTGACTAGTTAGCTCTTGTAAGCAAGTTCCCGAAATGCTGATTGCAGTTGTGGCATTGTATTTCAGTGCAATTGAGCTATCACAGAAGAGATCAATCTAAAATCAGAGCTCCTGTCTCTTCTCATGGAACCTCAGCGTGATGCTTCATTTTTGATTTTGTAACTCTTGCTGAGCCAGACCGGGATTACGGACATTGGAAACTCAGTACAAGTACCTTCTTTGAGGTTTCCCCTTCATCCCAGTTCCTCACGTACCTCATCCTTTACTTGACTGAACTTTTGTACTAGCCATCTAGTTCTGTATAGCACATTGCTCCATTTTTTTCTTTAAAAAATAAATGTTTTATTATTTTGGATGCAAATATTGATCTTCAAAATGCATTGTAGCTTTTTTTTAATACAGCAGGCAGAAATGTACTTCTTAGCAAAAGAGCATCAGAGAGAACACCCCCAAATCTTTTTTAGGGGGGTCCGGTTATGGGGCCTGAACTCTGGGCTGTCCTTCAGCTCTTCAGCTCAAGGCTAGCGCTCTACCACTTGAGCCACAGCACCACTTCTGGCTTTTTTCTTTTTGCTTATGTGGTGCTGAG
>NW_012272526.1:0-2349 GCF_000151885.1 Dipodomys ordii
ATCGAACCCAGGGCCTCAGGCATGCAAGGCAAGCGCTCTACCACTGAGCCACCTTCCCAGCCCTATATCACAGCATTATTTACCATAGCAAAGATATGGAACCAACCCAGATGCCCCTCAGTAGATGAATGGATCAAGAAAATATGATATATACATATATGTATATATATATACATATATATATATATATATATATATATAAATTCTATGCCTCCATGAGAAAGAATGACACTGCCCCATTTGTTCGGAAATGGAAAGACTAGAAAAAAGTATACTAAGTGAAGTAAGCCAGGCTCAAAGAAACATAGGTCCCATGGTTTCCCTTATTTGCAAGAACTAGTTAGTATATGTCTAGGACAAGCACAAAAGGTCAAAAGCTATGTACCTATGACCATATAAGATGATGCTAATTAGGGACAACACACAGGCCCTGGGTTCAAGCCCCATGGCTGACAAAAAATAGAAAGAAAACTGAATGAGATTGTCTTTCTTGTCTTTTATGTTTGCCCAGGTAATTAAAAAGAGGGAGGGGGAAGATGATGCTAAGTGAAATGAATCCCAAGATAAGGACACAAGAAGTTTTGTCTTTCTCGCTGTTTTTTTTTAATATACTTATAATGTACTGTGTGATTTTTTTGTTTCTTTTGTATGTTCTTCCCCCATGTATTATCCCTGTTTTCACTGTTGTTGATTCCAGTGTCCCGCATCTTGTATATACATTTTTCTAATTTGGAGAGGGGAAGGGAAATAACAAAATGCTGAAATAAGGATACAGGTTGATCCAATGAGATGTACAAGACACTATGTTGAAAACAAACTTTACAGCTTTGGGCAGGGGGAGTTGGGGAAGTGAAGTGGGAAGAGATGGTAGGGGAAAAACAAAAGAAGAGATAACAATGCTCAATAGGAAATGTACTCATTATCTTACTCATGTAACTGTAACCCCTCTGTACAGTATCTTTAGAATAATATTAAAATATATTAAAAATAAAAATAAAAAGCTGAGGTAAATAAATATCTATAACCCCATAACTACTCAGTAGTAAATAATACAAACATATTAATTCAGGGTAATCTCATTCCTTCAAATAATTAACAAATATATGTGAGTCACATGAAATTCATCACTAAGCAGACAGAAGAAGATCTGGCCTTTAAAAACCTTACATTATGCCCCAAAAGATGGATAACTCAATAACAATATGGATTCATAAATTGTAGTAGAAATGTATATATACAGGGAAAAAATCGAAATAGTGAGTTCACAACTACTAGGGCAAAAGTACCATGGTAAAAAGATAAAAGGTAGCGTTAAATTAGATAATCAGGTTTGTGTTATGTCAACAGGTTTGTGTTATGTCTCACCTGGTTGAGAAAGTAACATGTGAGTGAATATTTAACAGCGGTAAAAGAAGTCAGCAGCATGAAACTGAACACAGTGGCACAGGCCTGTCATTCTAGCACTTGGGAGGCAGAGGTGATGTCTCATGAGTTTGAATCCAACCTGGGATACATAGCAACACAGGTCAGCCTAACCTGTATGGCAAGACCATTTCTTAAAATAACCCCCACTCCCTCTCAAAAAAAAATACTATGTGTGAAGAAGAGCGGTTCTGGCAGAGGACCTTGCTAGAGCCTTTGCCAGGAACACATTAACTTTTATCTAGCAGAAGACTGGTATGGAAGGGCGCAGGTGAGCAAGTGGACTGTAGGAGGGATTTAAGTTGGAGAAGTCATAGGGACCTTGGAAGAACTGTGAGTTTTACCCATCATCCAAATTTAAACAGAGGAAGAACATGAGCTGAATTAAATTTCCATACTTATTTTGGCTGTTGTGTTGAAAATAGGCTGACAGAAAAGATGCAGATTACCTATTGCTATGCATGATTATAAGCAACAAAAAATATAAATGGTATTATATAGTATGAATATATGTATATATATAATTATCTTTAAGTAATTGTATAAAGAGGGTTCAATTCAACATGTCAGTTTGTAACTACAATGAATCTTGATCAGTGTCACCTTGTTCGTGATTTGCCTCCACCTCTCCCAACCCCCTCCATCTTCTTAATTTACTGCTTCCATTTTCACATATATACACTGAATAGTATGATATCTCTTGATTTCATGAGTCAAAAATTTAGACAAGATCAGCTGGGTAATTCCTATCCTCTATGTGGTATTAACTAATATCACAAAGTGATATTGGCTGAGAGGAAAGTTAATGTCTATTTGAAAAGTTAAAGTCTGGGGCTGGGAAGGTGGCTCAGTGGTAGAGTGCTTGCCTTGCATGCATGAGGCCCTGGGTTCGATTCCTCAGCACCACATAAGCAAAAAGATAAAAGC
>NW_012272527.1:0-1752 GCF_000151885.1 Dipodomys ordii
AGTCTCATGGTCTTTCCTCCCTGGGCTGGCTTTGAACCGCGATCCTCAGATCTCAGCCTCCTGAGTAGCTAGGATTACAGGCGTGAGCCACCAGTGCCCGGTGTTAATATTATTCTTATATTTGGGGAGGGGTGCCAATCTAGGGGCTTGAACTCAGGGCCTGGGCTCTGTCACTGAGCTTTTGAGCTCAGGGCTAGCACTTTAAAGTCACTTGGATCCACAGCTCCTTTGGCCTTTTGGTAACTAATTGGAGATCAGAGTTTCGTGGATATTAGGTAGTTGTACAAAGAGGTTTTAATGCAAAAAGTCAGATTGTGAGTACAGTGCATCTCCATTACTGTTATCCCTTCCATGTAATGACTGTATTGCTCACTCTTCCTTTTTCCATTTGTGTTCCCTCTTGCTGTTTCCCCTTCTCCGCCCAAAGACCCATGTTTTAGCTTCCTAGTAAATGTACTGTTTTTTATCCATGCTCAGGTGCCTGTAAGTATGCAGGTTTATTTCTGGACTCTGTTTTGTCCATCCTTATGCCAAGACCTCACAGAGCTTCTGCCTGCCACTCCTACTTCTGCCAGAAATCATGTTTACTAGTCAGGCACATTTTTCAGGAGACATGGCCTCTTGCAGAGACTATGATGTATTTGAACGAACGGTATATCATGCTTCATCTTCACAGGATTCTAACTGGCCTACTTAACAATGAGTGCTAGTCAGTTGAGTTTGCAATTCTAGTTTTATTTTGACTTGTGTAAAAACTTCTTGAAGAAGTCTCTTAGAAACATAGAAAGGAGCCTGGCATGGGTGGCTCACGCCTGTAGTCCTAGCTACTCAGCAGCCTGAGATCTGAGGATTGCGGTTTAAAGCCAGCCTGGGCAAGAAAGTCCATGAGACTCTTATCTCTAGTAAACCACTAGAAAACTGTAAGTGGCACTTTGGCTCACATGGTAGAGCGCTCGCCTTGAACTAAGTAGTTTTCTTTCCTTTCTCCCCTCCCTCCTTCCTGCTTTTCTTCCCTCCCTCCTTTCTTTACTTTCTTTTTTCTTCTTTCTTTTTGTCTCTTATTTGATGGTACTGGGGCTTGAACTCAGGACCTCAAGTTCTTACTTAGTTTTTTAACTTGCAGCTGGCAATCTGCCACTTTAGCCACACCTTCATTTTCCAGTATTTCATTTTTTTATGGTTTTTAAAAGCCTAAACCCCAAGTTCTAGTTCAGACTATATAGTACTTGTGGCATATCTCTTTTGTGAGAATTATATTTTCCTCTGTGCTTTTCCCTTCTGAGAAATTAGATAATAGTACTTAGTAAATTTTTATTCTGTTGCAGTCAAATGAAGTAATATCAAGAACTTTTTTCTTTTTTGGTGCTAGTCTTGGGGCTTGAACTCAAGGCCTGTGCTGTCCTTGAGTTTTTTTTGCTCAAGGATAGCACCCTACTACTTGTGCCACGGCTCCATTTAAATTAACACTCCATTTAACAAGCAGGTACTTTCCTGTCTGGGCTGGCTTTGAACTGGGTAGCTAGGATTATAGACATGAGCCATCAGTGCCAGCAAGAATTTTTTTTTTTTTTTTGGGTCCGGTAGTGGGCCCTGAACTCTGGGCCTGGGCGCTGTCCCTCAGCTCTTCAGCTCAAGGCTAGCGCTCTACCACCTGAGCCACAGCACCACTTCCGGCTTTTTTCTTTTTGCTTATGTGGTGCTGAGGAATGGAACCCAGGGCCTCAGGCATGCAAGGCAAGTGCTCTACCACTG
>NW_012272528.1:0-1619 GCF_000151885.1 Dipodomys ordii
CCTTCCCTCCCTCCCTCCCTCCTTTCCTTCCTTCCTTCCTTCCTTCCTTCCTTCCTTCCTTCCTTCCTTCCTTCTGCCCTGGTGCCAGTACTGGGCTTGAACTCAGGACCTGGCTCTCTTTCTTAACTTTTTCTGCTCAGGGCTGGCATGCTACTAATTTAGCCACACCTCTACTTCCAGTTTTTTGCTGGTTAATTGAAGATAAGAGTCTCACAGATTTTCTTGTCCCAGCTGGCTTCAAACTGTGATCCTTAGATCTCAGCTTCCAAATAGCTAGGATTATAGGCATGAGCCTGCAGGTCTTTGGGTTAGATCTGTTTATTTTGACTTTTTTTGAGTATGGATTTTCTAGTTTTCTAGTTTTTTTCTAGCTTTCACATATCCTATAACATTCTATCTATCTGATAGGCATTGAGGAAAGTATAGTCTTTAAAAAATATTGAACTTTGTGTTTATATTTTCTGGAGTGAAGTTACTGGTATATGATTTTCTTCTGTTAAGTGTTAGTTTTATATTTTTGTGTATTTTAGTTTGATTTGGAGAGAATTAGCAATACTGATCCACACACAGGGCATATCTATCCATTTATTTATGTCTCCCTTAATTTCTCTCAGGAGTGTTTTGTAATTTTCCATGTACAGGTCTTAGATATTTTACTAAAGTGATTCCCAAATACTAAAAATTTGATATTCTATTTGTTTATTAACACTATGTGGAAATATAATTGGTTTTAATATGTATTTTGTATCCTGCAACCTTGCTAATTTAACTTACTAGGTTTTATATTTTTTGTAAGTTTCTTAAGCTTTTCTGTATAAATGATCATATGCTCTGAAAATAAGGATACTTTTCTGTTACTTCAGTTACTTCTGTCTTCTTCCCTCCCTTCATTCCTGTGTTCCTTTCTGTCTTCCCTCCTTCTCTGAATCTATTCTTGCTTTCCTGCCAATCTTTTCTAATGTATTGTCTCATAATTCAAGTTTACAGGTGTTCAGTTTAAGTGCTGAGCATGGACATCCATCCCTGTGGGGAAGTATTCAGACTTTCACTATTAAATATGATGTTAGCTGTAGATTTTCTATAGATGCTGAGATTTATAATTGTGAATGAATGTCACTTTGGGGTAAATGTATTTTACCTTTCTATTGAGGTAATCATGTAATTTACTATCTTTTTTCTCTTAATGTGATGTTACACTGATTTGCTTTTCATTGTCAAAGCAACTATGCATTCCTGGAGTTAAACTCCATGTTTCCCTACAGTGTTCTGTAGTCAGATTTAATATGCTAGATTGATTGATTGATTGATTGTCTGTCGTGGGGCTTGAACTGGGCCTGGGTAATGTCCCTCAGCAATTCAGCTTAAGGCTAGCACTCTACCACTTGAGCCATAGCACCACTTCCGGCTTTTTCTGCTTATGTGGTACTGAGGAATTGATCCCAGGGCCTCATGCCTGCAAGGCAAGCACTCTACCACTGAGCTGCCTTCTCAGCCCATGTATATACTTTTTTTTTTTTTTGGTCCGGTTGCGGGGCCTGAACTCTGGGCCTGGGCACTGTCCCTCAGCTCTTCAGCTCAAGGCTAGTGCTCTACCACTTGAGCCACAGCGCCACTTCCGG
>NW_012272529.1:0-2035 GCF_000151885.1 Dipodomys ordii
CCTCCCTCCCTTCCTTTCTTCCTTCCTTCCTCCCTTCCTTCCTTCCTTCTTTCCTTCCTTCTCTCTTTCTCTTTTCTGCAGTGCTGGCAGTCAAACCTAGAGCATGCTAAAAACAGCTCCTCTTTTATACCATTTACCTACCTATTTCCCTTTCATTGTAACCTTCTTGGCCGTGAATAATCGGCAGCTCATGTAATCACTTTTCCAGTCTAACATCAACCAGGGAAGAAGTAAAAAGGAAACAATTATTTGTAAGAGATATGAGGTGTGGGGATGTGTGCACATGCATGCATGTGCCCGTGTATGAGTGTGCATAGTGTGTTAGGGAGGCTGCAAGCAAGGTGGAGGATGTTCTGGCCTTGTATTTCTTTTTTTTTTGGTCCGGTCCTGGGGCCTGAACTCTGGGCCTGGGCACTGTCCCTCAGCTCTTCAGCTCAAGGCTAGCGCTCTACCACTTGAGCCAAGGCGCCACTTCCGGCTTTTTTCTTTTTGCTTATGTGGTGCTGAGGAATCGAACCCAGGGCCTCATGCATGCAAGGCAAGCGCTCTACCACTGAGCCACCTTCCCAGCCCCTGGCCTTGTATTTTATTGAAATATTTGAAGAGGGACGTGTGAACAAGTTATCATTGGCTGTCTACTTCACCTTCTTCCTAGAGTTATGCAGTCATGGCAAAGCTACGTCCTGCATGTCCAACTCTGAGCTTGATATAGAAAGGAAGTTTGAAGGTCAAAATCCCTTCCCTCACATTATATAATCTTACTTTGAATCTTTGTTGCCTTGGAGGAATAGTTTACTTCTACTTCTCTTCTGCAAGCTATGTTTCTTGTTGGGTTTTCCATGAAGCACAGTGTAAGACCATTCAAATGCCAGGTATTTGTTAATGAGTTCCTTGGGATCATCTGTAGAGGCAGGATTAGGCAGAGGGAGATAATGAGCTGAAATACAGGCCTAGGGATTGACCAGTCAACCTCACAGGGTTCTCCAGAGTGAGACAGTGCTTTCAGAGAGACCATGAGTTAGATTGTGATAGCTAGCTACACCCTTATAATGAAATTAGTACTGTATATTAGGTCTAGAATGCTCCCCACCCCCGCTTCTCCCAAAGGCCCTTGTGTGAAAAGCTTGGTCCCAAATTCATGGCACTAATGGGAACTTAGAAGTGGTAGAGCCTACTATGAAATCTTAGGTTGTTTGAGGTATACGTTGGTCCCTCCATCCTTTATTTGCTTCTCAGATGCCATGACTTATTCCACTACACACCCTCTTAACACAGGCCCTAAAGCAATGGAGCCAATGAACTCAAACCTCTAGAACCATGAACCAAAACAACCCATTTTTTCCTTTTTGGTTAGCCCTGGTGTTTCATTATAGTAACAGAAAAGTAGCTATCACACTTCACTATAAGCTAGCTTTGCAGAACTCACCAGGAAACTTTTGCAAAGGTTTCCCATGAACTCCCATTGAAAAGTTTAACACTCTCATCTTGATCCTCTACTTACATGCATTTTCTGAACTTTTGGTGGTATTGGCAACTAGTTTGGCATCCAATTTCCCCTTGTTTCTGCTATATAAGAGTTTTATTTCTCTCACAGTACATTCAATGTCTATTGTTCTATCTTCTTCAATGAACCAGTCAATTATAGCATCACTCTCTAGTTCTAGCCAAGCCTTTTTCTTTCTCTCTGATCAATCTATCTCATCTACCTCCAAATGCCAATTATCAAATGACTACTGCAGGAATATTTCCAACTGCCCACCAGGTATTCAAAATATCAGTGTCCTGCTATCTCCAATTCAGCCTATCTATACTAACCATTTTGGGCTGCGATCGTGGAATACCTCAACCTATGTGGAACAAACAACTGAAATTTATTTCTTCACAGTTCTGAATGCTGGTAGCTCAAAATCAAGGTACTAGCAGAGTTTGTCTGGTGAGGCTTCTGCCTTGCAATACAGGTCCTCTTTAACCCTATAACCTCACATCTGACAGAAAGAGAGAGAGAGAGAGAGAGAGAGAGAGAGAGAGAGAGAGA
>NW_012272530.1:0-3158 GCF_000151885.1 Dipodomys ordii
AGCTCAAGGCTAGTGCTCTACCACTTGAGCCATAGCACCACTTCCGGCTTTTTTCTTTTTGCTTATGTGGTGCTGAGGAATTGAACCCAGGGCCTCAGGCGTGCAAGGCAAGCGCTCTACCACTGAGCCACCTTCCCAGCCCCTCAGTCTCATATATTTTTAACCTTTACATTTAATCCTTACAAAGCTTTCTTTTGAATATACAAAAATGAACCTGAAAATAAAGCTAAATTGAAGTAATTGATGATTTAATAAAGGCTAGACCTGACTGTACACATGGTAGAAGAGACAAAATTTAAGAGTGACCCAACTGTTGGCAGAAGAGTGAAGAAAACTGAAATTCTCATTAACCAATGTGGGAGTGTCTAATAGAACACTCATTTTATAAAATTATTTGGCCATTTACTTAACATGAAGCATGCATTTACCATGTAATCCAGCTATTCCATTTCTAAAGAGAAATAAAATGTTCAGAACACAGTATCCTAAAATTCAAAAGTATATCAATAAGTGAAAAATTAGCAAACTGTGATCTCCACAATGTTATTATTTATACAATGAAATATAAAAAGAAACAATTGATTCAAAAATCTTCATATTGAGAGTATAGAAGTTCATCAGTTAAATCCTTCTGAAACAAATAAGATTACACAGTAGCTTACTATCTTTCAAGATGAGTTTAAAGATAAGGTTATGTATACAATTTTTTTTAACGTAGTAGGAGAAAAATCAAAAAAGAAAAAAGAAAAGCTGCTGACCATCTTGAATATATCATCTGGTAAAGAACGTAAGTACAAAGATGAAGACACCAGAAAGATGAAAAGATTTAAAACAAAGATTTTCAGAAAAGAAAACAGATCAGATATCAAGGCTATATTTGGGAAAAGTAAAAAAAAAAAAAAAAAACATTTCTTAGGTAATCCTTTATACTGTACATAGCACCACCTGGAGGAAAACAATGAGAAATATTACTCCCATGTTTAATAGAGCCTGATTTATTGACTGATTTTTCTACCCAGCAGTTTTGTTTTTAAATAATGGATCCGTTTTTAAAAAAGCATTTTGAGCCGGGTACTGGTGACTTATGCCTGTAATCCTAGCTACTCAGGAGGCTGAGCTCTCAGGATCACAGTTCAAAGCCAGCCCAGGGAGGAAGGTCCATGAGACTCTTATCTCCAATTAACTACCAGGACACCCGAAGTGGTGCTGTGGCTCAAAGTGGTAGAGCATTAGCCTTGAGCTGAAATGCTCAGGTACAGCACTCAGGCCCAGAGTTCAAGCCCCAAGACCAACAACAACAACAAAAAAAATTGAAAATATAGCAAAATTTTAGAGGAAAGCTTTTTTTAAAAAATCAAAAATAAATTATACAAGATGTTTTCATGGAAAGAAGTTGTATCAATCAGGGATTAAAGATCATTCCATTATCACCTCCAAAACTGTTTTAAAAACAAACAAAAAAGCAACATGTAATGAGTCCTATAATCTACCTCTTCTCAGTTTCAGGGCTGTCCCTAACATCGAGTGCAGACTTCTTAGGGATCCATCCATGACCTCATTCTGGAACCTACTTAGTCACAGGGTTGTGGCTGTGTCCACTTTAGGAGGATATTCACACTGAAATAGGGGCCTTCCATTGCTAAGAGCGTTGTTCAGTCTTCAATTGATGCTGTGCTTCAGCTTGACTAGATTCTATTGCTGCAGTTTCAAGTTCAATAACCTTTTCTTCTACAGCTTCTGTTTTCATTCACATCCAACAAATGTTAATTTCAGATGTCTTTAAAACGTTTTATTTATCTTATAATGGTAATGTACAGAGGGATTCTAGTTACATAACTCAGGAAATGCATTTATTTTTGGACAATGTCACCTTTCCCTCACTCTCTTCCAGTTTTTTTTCCTCCCACAATTTGTATAGTTCATTTTCAACATAGTGTTGCTGCATTTGTTCATCCTTTCCCCTCCATTTCATTGGCCCCTTTTGCCCTCCTAAAGACAGATACATGAATAAACAAGACAAAAAGAAAAGAAAACAAAAACAACAACAATGAAAAAAATCTCATGTTCCCATATCCTGGAGTTCATTTCAGTTAATATTATTTTAAATGTTCAGAGGCACACAGGCATTGTGCCTTCATGTTTCTCCCCGGAGTATCCTCCTTTGCTCTCACTGTGTGACAATGTCCAGAGTCCTGTCTAATTTGTCATGTCAGGTGTTACATTTTTAATTCTAGGAGTTTTATCTGCCATTTTATCTCATGTTCTGGTTCACGAGATCATTCAGCATGTGAGTGAGTTTAAAAGTCTGTGCTGATTCTACTATCTTTGTCATTTCTATATCTGTTTGAATTGACTGAGTTCTGAGAACAGATTCTGTCTTCCTGCTTCTTGTCAGGTATGACTATTTTGGATTGTACTGATAGAAATTATGAATGTAATATTTATTACTGATTGCCTAAATTTTTGTGATCTTTGTTCACAGACTGTTACTCTTTGTTCTTACAGAAATAAAATTACTTTTAGATCATCATATTTTTTCCCAGACTTGTTTTTAAGTGTTGTTAAAGTGAGTCTAGCATGGTCCAGACCCACTCTCTTTTGAATGCCTTCAATGAATACTTAAGAGTTCATTCTGCTGCACCTCAATTCCCTGTCCTGTTTGAGGTGAGGGAAGTAGTATGCAGCCCTTTGGCCATTCTTTTCCTGACCTCACTGAAGATTCACTCTGTGTGTGCACAGCTAGGGGTTTTGTCAAGATTGAAGGGAATGCTCTCCACAGCTTTTTATTTACTATATAGACTTCTCTCCTTTTCAGAACTTTGCCCTAAATCTTCCAACTGCTTAAAGAATCCACTGTCTACCAGGAACTGTAGTTAAGCCTGTGATGGATTAAGTTTCAAAGCCAGCCTGGGTAGGGAAATCTGCCTCAATTATCCATCAAAAACCCGGAGATGGAGTTGTGGCTCAACTGGTAGAGCACTAGCCAAGAAAGAAAGAAAGAGAGAAGGAAGGAAGGAAAGGAAGGAAGGAAGAAAGGAAAGGAAGGAAGGAAGGAAGGAAGGAAGGAAGGAAGGAAGGAAGGAAGGAAGGAAGGAAGGAAGGAAGGGAAGGAAGGAAGGAAGGAAATGAAGCAAGGAAGGAAGGAAGGAAGGAAGGAA
>NW_012272531.1:0-1498 GCF_000151885.1 Dipodomys ordii
TGTAGCTCAAGTGGTAGAGTGCTCGCCTTGAGCTGAAGAGCTGAGGGACAGCGCCCAGGCCCAGAGTTCAAGCCCCACAACCGACCAAAAAAAAAGAAGAAGAAGAAGAGTAAGAGAGACTTTGTTGAACCTGGGAAGCTAATGTAACAAGTGGAACTTAGTGGAAAGTAGCTCTAGGCTCCCTGAGTCAAGGAAAAAAGGGAAATCTACAGGTCACAGAACTTGTGTTTCCTGATGGTCGGAAGGACACTGATGGGTGTTACTTATGAGTAGCACATGCAATCTGGGAGGCTATGAGACCAATAATCTCTAGTAGCAAAATGAGCAGTTGGTCTTCTGGTTATATTTATACAATGCATATGGACATAATGGTCTTGTGTGGTTACAGCACCTGATGATGTAGTGTTCTTGGTTCATCTAAGGACTCTGCAATGTTTGCACCATGATGTTGCCTGAGGACATTTCTCAGAACTCATCTTTCATGTGAAGCAACAAGGGGCTGAATGTACATCTATTGTCTCCAAGCCTGCTCCTGTTTCCACCCAATGGTAAATTAAAACAATGTTCTCTATTGGAAGCAAAGGTGCATTTCAGAACTTTGCATGAGCTGAGCACTGGTGGCTCATGGCTGTAATCGTAGCTATTCAGGAGGCTGAGATCTGAGAATCATGATTCCAAGCTAGTCTGGGCAGAAAAGTCCCCGGGTGAGACTCTTTATCTCCAGTTAGCCAGTCAAAAACCGGAAATGGAGCTGTAGTTCAAAGTGAAAAACACTAGCCTTGAGCAAAAGAGCTCAGAGACAGCGTCCAGACCCGGAGTTCAAGCCCAGGACCAACATAAAACGGAAAAAATAAAAATGAACTTTTCATAGTTCCCACGATCAAGTTACCCCTGAGGACAAAGCATCACAGAGGTCCTCTGAACTCCTCTGAGCGTGTTTCAGTCGCAGAGGAGTGAAGATGGGTCTTTGGACCAGTGACATCTGCGTCTCAGCTTCCTTCTCTGGGAAGAATGATTCCTGTTCGGATAAAGCCAGGTGATGCCAGTAAAGGCTTGCTGCGCTGCGGTTCGTGTAGTTTCATCCTGACCTACTCTCTGGAGCCATGCCGCCTGCGTTGGCATCTCAGGCCCACCAGGCAGTACCCCGCTGACCTTGGGCAAGGTCACCTAGCCTCTCTTGCCTTGGTTTCCTCCTCCAGAAGATAGACCAATGGGATTACTGTAGGGCCCAAATTTTGAAGGGGAAGGGGGGGGAGGGCTTAGAGCCACAGTCAGTGCCTGGTTAAATAATTCATCATCGGTCCCCTTCTCACCCCCACACACCCTTGTGGGGGGGCGGGAGGGGGAAACCAAGGCAGAGAATACCAGGGTCAAAGCCAGCAGGTGCGGACTCCCCTCCTACGCGTTACCTAAGCGGGGAGAGGCCGATCATGGTGGCACCTGGGGCAGGTGCGGGGCCGGCTCGGCCCGCGGTGCGCTCCCCGGGGGTGGGGGGAGG
>NW_012272532.1:0-1513 GCF_000151885.1 Dipodomys ordii
TTTTTTTTTTTTGTCAGTCCTGGAGCTTGAACTCTGGGCTTGGGCGCTGTCCCTCAGCTCTTCAGTTCACGCCGAGTGCTCTACCACTTGAGCCACAGCACCACTTCTGGTTTTCTGGTGGTTCATTGGAGATAAGAGTCTCACAGACTTTCTTGTCTGGGCTGGCTTTGAACTGTGATCCTCAGATCTCAGCCTCCTAAGGAGCTAGGATGACAGGCGTGAGCCACCAGCGCCCCGCTTGCCTTTGGTCTTAAAGACAAGAAGCTCAATGCTGACCCAAGGGAACTCTGGGAAGGTGAGAGGAGACCTTAAGTCCCTTGGCTCTAAAAGTTCTCAGACACACCCTTGAGTGAGTCAGCACCCAATAGATCCCCCTCAGGTGCAAGGCGAGATAATCCCCTGAGACAGGAAGCAATCTCTCCATGCAGGTCTCACACCTGTTCTCTCTCCAGTAGTGCTGGGGGTGGGTTCATCCAATCTCCTGTGAAATGAGAAGAATCAGAACAAGACAGACGGAGAAGACAGACCTCAAACACATCAGACCGGGATAAACACTCCAGGCGTTCACACACAGGGAGCCCAACGGAGGACACTCTCCAGGAGGAGCACAAAGCCACCAAGCCTATGCGCCTCTGATCTTACAAAACAGTATTTATCGAAGCAAACTCCAGCCATGGAAACAAGAGTTGTTTCCTGCTTTCTTTTTATTTTGTTGCTGTTAGCATTTTCTTTTCTTTTTGTTCAGTTTGTTCATTGATCTGTCCTTGGGAGGGACAAAGGGTACACAAATGCAGCCGTGGTGCTCACTATGTGGAAAATGAACTACACAACTTGTGGGTGGGGATGGGAGGGAAAAACTGGGAAAGAGTGAAGGAAGGGGGGATATGGTCCAACAAATGTACTACTTACCTGACTTATGTAACTGTCACCCCTCTGTCCATTACCTTTATCATAACAATTAAATTTTAGAAAAACACACAGGAAAAGACATATTCCTTCCCTGTAGGGAGTCTGAACACTTGGATGAAGTGCTGCGCATCGGTGCTCGTCCAGGTGTGCTGGTTTAGACAAGACACAGGAATGGCTTCTTCCCAGAAGGGACTGGATAGCTCTTTCCTGCCATTTCTTTTAATCCATGTGGAAGCGAATGTTTCTCCATCCATTCCTAACCCCTCTCCCTTGTGGTACTGTTAACTCTGGAAAAGATCCTTCCATATCCCTACGAACCTTTAAATAAATAACTTGCTGACACACACAACAAAGGTATTCAAAGGAGCTAGGCCTGGTAGGGTGACACACACCTGTAATCCCTGCACTTGGGAAGCGGAAGCAGGGAAACTGAGAGTTCAAGGTCACCCTGGGCTACATTGTGAGAGATCCAAACTCAAACTTAGATTAAAAAAAGAAAAGAGGGGCTGGGAAGGTGGCTCAGCGGTAGAGCGCTTGCCTTGCATGCATGAGGCCCTGGGTTCGATTCCTCAGCACCACATAAGCAAAAAGAAAAAAGCTGGAA
>NW_012272533.1:0-3905 GCF_000151885.1 Dipodomys ordii
CCAGAGTTCAAGCCCCACGACCGACCAAAAAAAAAGAAAAAAGAAAAAAAAAGAAAACCGGAAGTGGCTCAAGTGGTAGAACGCCAGCTTTGAGCTGAAGAACAGCATTCAGGCCCAGAGTTCAAGCCCCGTGATCAACAACAACAAAGAAATACTGTATGTCAGGAGAGTCATCCAACTCCAAGGAGGATAAATAGAAACAGATCTACACACAAATATTCTAAACAGAAGAAAATAAAACAACCAGCACCAACACCACCAAAAACCTGAATGTTAAAGACAAGGAAAAAAGTCTTAACAGAAACAAGAAAAGAATGTCTTATTGAATGTAAGGGATCTTAGCAGTGGGTTTCTTGTCAGAAATAATAGAAAACACCTCACAAGCAGAAGTTAATGGAGCAACACTCATAGTACTGACACTTAAAGAAAGCCAAGAATCTTAGATCTAACACTTTCAAAAATAAAAATAGAAGCCAGGAGCTGGTGGCTCACACCTGTAATCCTAGTTACTCAGAAGACTGAAATCTGAGGATCGAGTTTCAAAGCCAGCCAAGGCAGGAAAGTCTGTGAGACTCTTATCTCCAATAAACCACTCAGAAAATTGGAAGTTGTGTGTGGCTCAAGTGATAGAGCGCTCTCCTTGAGCTGAAGAGCTGAGGGACAGCATCCAGACCCAGAGTTCAAGTCCCACAACTGACAAAAAAAATAGAGGGCTGGGAATGTGGCTTAGTGGTAGAGTGTTTGCCTATAGCTTGCATGAAGTCCTGGGTTCAATTCCTTGGTACCACATAAACAGAAAAAGCCAGAAGTGGCACTGTGGTTCAAATGGTAGGGTAATAGCCTTGAATAAAAGAAGCTCAGGGACAGTGCCCAGGCCCTGAGTTAAGCCCCAGGGCTGGCAAAAAAATAAATAAAAATAAAGATAGTTCTGGATACCAGTGGCTCATGCCTGTAATCCTCAGGAATGTGAGATCTGAGGATCATAGTTGAAAGCCTGCCTGTGCAGGAGTCTGTGAAACTCTTTGTTCTTCAATTAACTACCAAAAATATAGACCAAACAGAATTTATTGCTAGCAGCCTAAAAGCAAGTAAACACAGATAGAAATTTCAAACCACATGAAAATATACAAAGTACTAGAAAAGGTAATTGTAAGATTAAAAATGGCAAGGGCTGGGAATGTGGTAGAGTTCTTAGTATACCTGATTCCCTGGGTTTGATTTCTCAGTACCACATAAACAGAAAAAGAAGCAAGTTGCGCTGTGGCTTAAGTGGTAGAGTGCTAGCCTTGAGTTAAAAAAAAGCTCAGAGGGCTGGGAAGGTGGCTCAGTGGTAGAGCGCTTGCCTTGCATGCCTGAGGCCCTGGGTTCGATTCCTCAGTACCATATAAGCAAAATAAGCTGGAAATGATGCTGTGGCTCAAGTGAGAGTGCTAGCCTTGAGCAAAGAAGCTCAGGGACAGTGCCCAGACCCTGAGTTCAAGCTCCAGGACTAGCAAAAAAAAAAAGAGAGAGAGAGAGAGAAGATAGGAGAAGCAGCAATCACAACATTTCTCTTCCTCAACTCTGAATAGAGTTTCATGGAGCAGAAATGGAAGACCAGAATGGCTAGTGAATTTGCCAATGTAAAAATGAGTAGTGGCGGTTTTCATTATTAGTTCTTTTCATTTTTATTAAAGATTTCATTCATACCTGTGAAAAGCTCTGCCATGAAGGAGACTGTGGACCATGCTCTCGCACATCGGTTATTTCCTGCAGATGCTCTTTCAGAACAAAGGTAAATCATAAATTATGCTATAATTGTCACTGGCTTTTTAAATAGTAATTAGGGAAGGGAAGGAACCAATATAATATCAGTTTTATTATTAACGTATGAGTCATTGAATCCAGCCAATGTATGTGGATATTTAAACCTACTATGAGCCAGTTGTAGGACAGAGATGGGGATTTGCAGCATTCAAGGCTCAAAGATAGAGGTATTCAGTTCACAAGACTGTCCTTGTTTCTGACACCCACTATAAGAATGTAGATAATTAGAACAGTCCATATGACCACTTACCTCTGATACCAACTTACATTTGATAACAACTGCAAGCAAGTGTTTTCATGGCTTGATAATTTAGTAGATGGGCTCACTAAGCTCACTGAAACCTTACATAGTCATGATTTGCATTATTTTATTTTACTTTATTTTTGTGTCAGAACTGACCTTACACCCAGGGCTTCTTGCTTTTTTATTTCTTTAACTCAAGGCTGGAGCACTACTACTTGAGCCACAGCTCCATTTCTGGCTTTTTGCTGGTTAGTTGGAAATGAGGGTCTCTCAGGTTTGTCTAACTGGGCTAGCTTCAAACCAAGAGTCTCAGATCTCAGCTCTCTGAGTAGCCAGGATGACATGTGAGAGCCACTAATGCCTGACTATGGTTGCATTTTATTATGAGGAAGGAAACAAATTAAAATCAGCTAAGAGAAGAAACATGTGGGGGAAAGTCCTAGAAAGAACCAGAGGCAGAGCTTCATTTGTCCTTTCCTATAAAGTCAAGACTTCTTAGTGACAATGTATAACTATGCACAGAGTATTTCTAACTAGAGAAGCTTACCCAGGCCTGTGGGGTTAGAGGTTTTATTGAAGTTCCATTGTTTGAACATGGTTTCTTTCTACATGGCCAGTCTCAGTTTCCAGTCTCTTCAGAGATCAGCCTTGAGCTGTCCCTTGAGCTCAGGGACAGTACCCAGGCCCAGAGTTCAAGCCCCGTGACTGACCAAAAAACAACAACAAAAAAAAAAAAACTGCTTCCCCTCCTTTATTTCATAGAAAAACTTTGAGAAATGTGTTTGCTATACTTTACAATATCATGACAATGAATGCTATATTGTAAGGTTTTATTGGTGATTCATTACCAGGAATTTAGGAAAGGCTCTGCCTTTCTCCATATCTGGGATATAACTTCAGCATATAATTTCTCTGCATGGTCCATTGTTTGAATTAGCAGTTTCATGTCAGTTGGGCTTTGTATCTGTGGAGCACAAATGGGGAATTTTGTTTTCCCCTGGTCCTGTGCTTGACCACTAGGTCTGGGTGCTGTCCCTTAGCTTCTTTTACTCAAGGCTAGAGCTCCACCACTTGAGCCCCAAACTACTTCCAGCTTTTTCTGAGTAGTTTATTGGAGATAAGTATCACAGACTTTCCTGCCAGGACTGGTTTCGAATCTCTATTCTCAAATCTTAGCCTCCTGAGTAGCTAGGATTACAGGTGTGAGCTACCAGCACTCTGCAATGGGTCAACTCATTTTTTAAGCTAAAACACTTACTTTCCAGCTAAGAACCTTCAACTTCTTAGGCCTTTTCTGTTAACTCCATTACACTTATTTTAAAATTGGGGTCATTTTTACTAAGTACATGTGTGTGTGTGTGTGTGTGTGTGTGCGTGTGTGTGTGTGTGTGTGTGTGTGTGTGTACGTACGTACGTGGGGAGTGGCTAGTTTCTATAAATGAAATCAAAGTCAAATTCAGATGTAGATTGTAGGCAGCTAGTTAGCTTATACTACCCTAAATAACTCATTTACGCCCCACACATTCAGGATCCTTTCTCAGCAAATAACATATGATAAACCTTTGATTTGTTTACACATAATGAAACAACTGTATTAAGACTAAAAGGTTCAAAAGTTTAGGGCTGGAGGCATGGCTCAGTTGGTAGAGCACCAGCCAATGAACAAAAGCATCAGATATGAGCCAGGCACCAGTGGCCCACAGCTGTAATCCTAGCTACTCAGGAGGCTGAGATTTGAGGATTGTGGTTCAAAGCCAGCCAGGCAGGAAAGTCCATAAGACTCTTATCTCCAGTAAACCACTCAGAAAACCAGAAGTGGCACAGTGGCTCAAGTGGTAGAGTGCTAGCCTTGAGC
>NW_012272534.1:0-3749 GCF_000151885.1 Dipodomys ordii
GGTCTCTCTTGCCGGGGCTGGCTTTGAACCGTGATCCTCAGATCTAGCCTCCTGAGTAGCTAGGATTACAGGCGTGAGCCACCAGCGCCCGGCCCAAGGTAGTTCTTCTTGTGGAGAAAATCAATCCTTCCTTCCTTCCTTTCTTCCTTCCTTCCTTCCCTCCTTCTTTCTTTTTGTTGGTGATGGGGCTTGAACTCATGGCCTGGGTGCTGTCCCTGAGCTCTTTTGCTCAAGGCTAGTCCTCTACCACTTTGAGCCACAGCTCCACTTCTGGTTTTCTGGTGGTTCATTGAAAATAAGAGTGTCTCGGACTTTCCTGCCCAGGCTAGCTTTGAACTATGATCCTCAGATCTCAGCCTCCTAAATAGCTAGGTTTACAGGTGTGAACCACCAGCACCAGGTAGAAAATTATTTCTTGATAATATTTTGTTCTTACTTTTCCTCTAGCTTTCACTTGCTGTTCTTGGGATCAGCCTGTTTTGTTTTGTTTTGTTTTGCCAGTGCTGGGACTTGAACTCAAAGCCTAGGCACTGTCCTTGAGCAAATTTTGCTCAAGGCTAACTCTATACTACTTGAGCTCCTCTTCTGACTCTTTTGGTGGTCAACTGGAAATAAGAGTCTCACAGATTCTTCTCCCTGGGCTGGCTTCGAACCATGATCCTCAGTTCTCAGCCTCCTAAGTAGCTAGGATTACAGGGGTGAGCCATGGGCACCCAGCTTGGATCAGCCTGTCTTTATAGCAGAGCAAACATCTCCAGTCTTTGAGTGACAACACAGCACCGTAGAGCTCCTGTCTGCTCAGCTAAATGGCTGTGGCTGCCCGTTTATGAAGACCCCTCCATATGTAGCCTCCAAAAGCTGAACAAAATATTAGATTTGGCTAGTTTAATGTAATAAAATGAGACAATTAATTCTTACAATTTTTTCCCCACAAGCTGTCACACATTTAGTTTATGTTGTGTGAAAATTTAATTCTTTAGAAAAAAAACCTAATTCTTTTTATGAGCACTATTTTCAAGTGGGCACAATTTAGTGTACACCTACATGATTAATTTTATGAACTCAGCACTTCACATGTATGGTGGATAAATAGGATATTTTCATAATTGATGAATTCACTTTTGGGTATTGAGTTTGGTATCTGGTATGCTAATTTAATTTATTATTATTATTTGATTTGTGACCTTTCTTAGAGGCCTTCCTGTAAATACATGATTAAGACTGTAGCTGGGTGTTGGTGGCTCATGCCTATAATCCTAGCTACTCAGGAGGCTGAGATTTGAGGACTGTGGTTCAAAGACAGCCTGGGCAGGAAAGGCTGTGAGACTCTTATCTCCAATAAAGCATCAGAAAACTGGAAGTGGCGCTGTGGCTCAAGCGGTAGAGTGCTAGCCTTGAGCTGAATAGCTCAGGGACAGTGCCCAGGTCCTGAGTTCAAGCCCCACAACCAACAAAAAGAAAAAAAAAGACTGTCTATAATACTTGAGAATATGTAACCACTGTGATTTTGCTAACTTACTGTTATTCAATATGATACAAGTTTCTGAAGTTTGGTCACAAGAATACTTTGAGAAGATTTGTCCAGTAGTTTGCTGAAATCTAATATTTTAATAGAATTCTCCAGATTTGTTTGTCTGTCTGGTCATTTATTTAAAATGGTAATGAATAAAAAGTGGTATATTTTGTTCTTAGTAAAATCAGCTGGTTTCTTATAATTGTCATTTGCTAGTTTGCTGATATATATATATATGATATATATATGTATATACATATATTCTGAAATTTTGTCCTAAAAAAGATAGGTGGCCGATAGATGCCTTTTTGTTTGTTAGATTGAAGGTGACATCTTTCTTTCTTCCTTCCTTCCCTTCTTCCTCTCTCCCTCCTTTCCTTTCTCCCTTCCTCCTTCCTTCCTTCCTTGCTTGCATCCTTTCTCCTTTCTTTTGTCTTTTCTTTCTTTCTTTATGCCATTCCTGGGGCTTGAATTTGGCCTGGTGCTGTCTCTGAGCTTTTTTGCTCAAGTATAGCACTCTACTACTTTAGCCATAGTTTCACTTCTCTTCCGGTTTTTAAAAACTGTTTTTTTTTTTTTTGTAGTTAATTGTAGATAGGAGTCTCATGGGCTTTCTTGCCTGAGCTGATTTCAAACCTTGACCCTTGGATCTCAGCCCCCTGAGTAGCTAGGATTACAGGTATGAGCCACTGGCACCAGGTTTGAAGGTGACATTTTCTTAATCACCTCTACTGTTCACTCTGATGTCACATGGAATTCTAGTCATAGAAGTCCCGGCTGTTTTCAGCTTAAGACTCTGTCTTGTCCTTCAGTGTCCTGCTGTTGAACAAGCCTCAGCCGCTTACCTAACTTTAACTTGTCTAAAAGCCACATTATAGAAGTAAAAAGGAATCAGCAAAATTTTAGTAGTACATTTTGTTTAATCTGATATCTCTGAATTATCATCATTCCAATCTATAATCAATACAAAATTATTAATGAAATATTTTACATTTTATATTTCAAAATGTAGTGCATATTTTATAGTTTAATCTTAATAGCCACATTTTAAGTGCTCCAAAACCAGCTAGCGGTTATCTTATTGAACAGCACAGATAAAGATTTCTACGCATTTCGAATACCTGGACTGGTTACTGTTATGACTCCTATTTTGTCTTCTATTTTAATCCTCTTTTCAATTTCTTTTCTGCATGAAAGTCTTGCTCATGGTCGAGCTCTTGCAAAACAGGAGTGCAGTGGCATTGCTTTCTCTTTGTCTATTAATATTAACGAGGGGCCTTTTTACAGTTGAACACCATAAAGAAGGCTCGTTAAGGGCTCCATGTCCCCTAGCACACAACTCTCCCTAGAACCACAAAATGGGTATGTTACAGAGGCCTGGGAGCTAATGCGTTCCAGATGTTTGCAAAGCGAGCAAGACCAAAAGGTGGAAACTGAAATTACTAAACACTTAATAAGGAGCTGATGGAACCAAGGCCCCAGGGTTGGCTCAGCAATAAGGGAAACACACAGACCCTGTTTACGCAGAGCAACTTCAAAACCACCTATAAATGCCCAGAAAAGGTGAGAGGCAAAAACACTACAGAGATCCAACATTCCTGCAGAGTCAAACTGGAGACTACTAGCTGGAGATGCTTCCCTTGGTGCGTAGGGAGGAGACTTAGGGGCAGTCTGGTGAACAGATGTTTGGCTGTTGTTTATGCACTGCTATTACGTACAGTGCATGTCTGATATAGATATTTCCCTAGCTAGGCCAAAGGGGACAAACCAATTAAACATTCAGTTAAAAACATTGAAAGAGAAAATGCCTTTTCTCGACTATGTATCATTCTACACTAGAACCATAAACTTGCTAATGAGACAGCAGATCCAAATAAAATAACGTTGATTGCATTTATCTTTATTTCTTCTCCATTTGCTCCTTATAATAGTGGAGCCAATCAACTGGAGTATTAGCTGGGATTAGAAT
Organism: Dipodomys ordii; assembly: GCF_000151885.1. NCBI lineage: Eukaryota > Metazoa > Chordata > Mammalia > Rodentia > Heteromyidae > Dipodomys > Dipodomys ordii. The sequence goes on from NW_012272534.1 coordinate 3,483, forward strand.
AAAGAGGAAGGAAGGTCAATTCATTAAAAGGGAGAGACCAATTAATAAATATACTATGAAAACATGATGAGTTACTCTTTGGATACAGGTACCTGAAAGAAACTTCCAGGATCCAACACTGTAGCTGTTTTGTTTTATCCACTATTGATTACCAAGACCTGTCAGGTATGTGATGTTGGGGTCGGCCATGGTGGCACACGCCGGTACTCAATGAGGAGGATGAGGCAGCAGGATCAGGAGTTTGAAACCAGCCTGGGCTACACCTTT
>NW_012272535.1:0-1062 GCF_000151885.1 Dipodomys ordii
TTATATGGCTAAGGCAAAGAATCTGGCTTGCTTCCGCGCACCTGAACCTATTGGTGGTTCCCACGTGGCGTATCAGGGTTGGCTACCCAGCGGGTTGGGGTCAGAAGATTGCTCAAAGGTCCTGAATAAACTGCAGAGAGAAGAGTTCGTCTTCCTTGCTGGTCGAGGTGGTAGCGACAGGAGGTTTCCACACCTCCAAACAACCCCAAGCAAACTGAACACACTCATGTATATTAGAATTTTTTTAAACTAAAATTCTATTCTAACTTTTCTTGAAATTGTAATAGGTTTAGTGTACCTTTCCTGCCCTAAAACATTTGTAACTATTTTTTTTCTGAGACTTCCAGAAAGATATGTTTGTACTGTATATATATATATATATATATATATATATACAATATCATAGTCTTTTTGAACAACTGCTTAGGAGAAAGGGTAAAGCAATAAGGAAACTGCCACCATTACTTCAGGAAGCTAATGTTGTACCAGTAGTTCTATTTTGGGAGAAGAAAAGAATTCAGATTCAAGGCTAGTAGAAGTATGATGCTCATCATTCACTTTATTATAGTGATGACAGAAAATACCCTTAGTTCATGTCAACCCTTCCAATAAAGACATGAATGGCATTTTGGTTCTATGCAGTTTCTTCATATTTTAATGTGATAATTTATACTTCTAAGATAATTAGGGACAGCTTCCAAAGTTAAAGCACTGAAACCAGACCATAAAAAAAGAACAAATGTAATGAAAAGGATGGAATAGTTCTGTCACTAGAAAAGTCACTAGATGTGCAAAACTGCTAAGTAGCATGTATTTAATGAGACTCTGGTGAAATCATGGGAAACTGGCCATTTTCTTAACACAAATGAGCGGTTTCTGTGAGGAGCATCTGCAGGTTTTGGTTAGCTCTTCCCTGCTTTCTTTCTCTCTTAAAGGATAACTTTGTTGCTTGCAAGACAGTTTTAAAAAATAGAGCAAGAATTCCAAAATAGTCTACATTTCTTCTATTTGCTTGCTTGATCTCTCTCTCTCTCTCTCTCTCTCTCTCTCTCTCTCTCTCTC
>NW_012272536.1:0-2392 GCF_000151885.1 Dipodomys ordii
AGAAAGAAAGAAAGAAAGAAAGAAAGAAAGAAAGAAAGAAAGAAAGAAAGAGAAAGGAAGGAGGGAGGGAGGGAGGGAGGTATGGGAGGAAGGAAGGAAGGAAGGAAGGAAGGGAGGGAGGGAGGGAGGGAAGCAAAGGAAGAAAGACAAAGAAAAATACTTGGCTGAAGGAATAAGACACATGAAATACCTGTAATAAAAAGAAAAAGTATAAAGGCTACATTCTATAGCAATAGAAATTGTACAGAATCAAAGTGCTGTTGATGGTTCCTTGAATATCCATTAACTATAGGGGGATTATCTGCATTTTCACACTATTTTTCTTTTGGGGCATTAAAAACATGCCGTTTTGACCCTTTATATTATAGAGTTATATTATATGCAGGTATATTTAAAGGCAAGGAAATGTACTGACTAATCTGGAGAACATCCTAATATTGTATAAAAATACAATCACAAAGATAAATTCAGAGGATTGATATTGGTCACAGTGAACTGTGCATTAAGCACAGACAGATCAGAAGATATGCCATAAAATTCACTATTTCACACCCTATTCCATTACTGCCATGGATTGGATATAGTTTGACTGTGTCCCCCAAAGACAAATATGTTCAAATTTAATGACCATTGTGAAGGATTACAAGGGTGGAAACTTAACCTGACCATGGTGTTTAAAAGTGGGGTCTTTAAAATATGATTAAGCTTGGATAAAATCAGCAAGGTGGCTTTCATAACAAGTGGGATAGAGATCAGAAGAAACACACACTTATGATCCCTGCCTCTTGCCATGTATAGTCCCACACTACCTTGAGACTCTGCCAAGTGAGAACTGGCACTGCCAGTTATCCCCAGGTACAATCCCTTGACTTTGAACTTCTAGAATTGACAGCTCAAATCATCTTCTTTCATTAAATCATACCCAGTTTATGGTATTCTGGAATTAACAACAGAAAACAGATGAAGACAATTATTCCTTGAGAATGTTGTGTAAACTCTCTGTAGATATAATGCCTTCAGTCACCTGGGATTAAATGAGAAATAGGATACAGAAAAATATATGAGAAATTTGAAACTGTTTGCACAGAGTATGTAAAGTATTCATCAGAGAAATCTGTTCAAACCTACTTTGAGATGAGAATTATTTCTTAACATATCCAAAGAGGGTTGAAGAAGATTATTTCTTGACAGAAGTTCTCATGGGAAAAGCTCACTTTATTTGCTACAGAGATCTTGTTGAAATTGATAGGAAAAGAGAGAGATTTTTGAAATAAATAAAAGAGGTCACTTACAGGAAGAACCTTTTTATAGAAGTTGATTGTTAAGTGAGCATTACTTATATTCAAGTCAAAGCACACATTTTGTTTTATGACAAAAGTGTGCGAATTTTCCTGCCTTAAGTAATTGTGTCACTCAGCAAAACACAAAGGTTTTGTAGACACGCACTGGGCAGTCTTAAGGGTCCCGCTATTGAGAGGGCTCCATGTATACTTACTTTAATGTATCTTGAAGTTTTTAATCATTGATCAAGAGGCTCTACAATTTCAGTTTCTAGTGAGACCTGCAAATTATAGAGTAGGTTCTGGCAAAATAAAACCAATCTATAAAGTACGAAACTATCTTGATTTTCATTTTTTCACAAATTTCATTTTGAACATTGGAAAAAAAATATAGACTCTTCAAAATGATGTAGTAGTTCCTGATAACTTTGTAATCCTATTTTCTTTTATATCCTTTTATAAAACTGTATCAAGAAAAAATTTCCTAGTAGTTGTTACTTCCTTTAGAGGTTACACTGATTTCAACATACTCACTGTGTGATTTATTATGAAATTGTCTTATTGCTATAATTCTTTATAATTGAATAGATATTCTTGGTAATTAAAAACAAAATTAAAAGCAGAAAAGATAGAAGCAGTAGTTCAGGGTTTCCTTTCCTTATAGTTCAGATACTTGATGGTATGACATAAAAATGTCAAAGTGAAACCAATGAAAACTGTCATACATGCTTATTTTCTATTTGTAGAATGTTGAAAAAACAATTAAGATTAAACAAAAAGACTAATAAAAAAGAAGGGGAAGAGAATGCAGAGATAATATTATATACAGACCCAAAGAAACTAAGAAAATTGAGGGGATGGATTGGGTTAGGAGGGATGGGGGAAAAGTGCTGAAAAGGATGATTATCAATTCAGATGCATTATACTTATAAATTGATCTGTTGAAGGGCACCTTGTTTGTACAACTACTTAAAGATAATAAAGACTAGGGAAGGTGGCTCAGTGGTAGAGTGCTTGCCTTGCATGCCTGAGGCACTGGGTTCAATTCCTCAGCACCACTTTAAGCAAAAAGAAAAAAGCCGGAAGTGGTGCTGTGGCTCAAGTGGTAGAGC
>NW_012272537.1:0-2066 GCF_000151885.1 Dipodomys ordii
ATATATATATATATATAGTGGAATTCTATGCTTCCATCAGAAAGATTGACATTGCCCCATTTGTTAAGAAATGGAAAGACTTGGAAAAAATTATTAAGTGAAGTAAGCCAGGCCCAAAGAAACATAGGTTCCATGGTTTCCCTTATTTGCAATAACTAGTATGTCTGGGACAAGCAGAAAAAAGGTCAGATAAGATGATGTTAAGCAAAGTGAACCCAAAGATAGGGACACAAGTGTTTCTTTTCTTTCTTGCTATTGTTTCTAACGTATTTATAAGTTATCTTGTGATTTTTTTGTTGCTTTGTATGTCCCTCAACCACAGTATAATCCCTGTTTTCACTGTATTTGATGTTGGTATAATTTAGGGAAGGGAAGGGAAAAAACCAATAGTTTAAATAGGGATACAGGTGGACCCATTGCAACAATGAGAGGTACAAGACATTATGTTGAAAAATGAACTTTACAGTTTAGATGGGGGAAGGGAGGGCTTGGGGAGGGGGGAGTGTAGTTGAGGAGGTGGGAGGACAGGGATAGTAGGGGAAAAACAAAGGAGGAGGCAACAATGCTTGATGAGAAATGTACCCATTACCTTGCTCATGTAACTGTAACCCCTCTGTACAGTATTTTCACAATATAAAACTTATTTTTTTTTAAAAAGATTCTCACAGACTTTACTGCCCTGGTTGGCTCCAAACTATGATTCTTAGATCTGAGCCTTCTGAGTAGCTAGGATTACAAGCATGAACCACCAGTGAGTGCCTTGTTGGAGACAAGATAATTTTTTTCCAGTATTTTATTTTTAATAAGATTTTTATTGTGAAAATACTGTACAGAGGGGTTACAATTACATGAGCAAGGTAATGAGTACATTTCTTATCAAGAATTATGCTTTTTAAATCATACTAGAGAATGAGAGAAGATAGACAACCTTCTATTACCTCCTTGTCAAAATAATGAACTCATCAGGCACTGGTGCCTCAGGCCCACAATCATAGCTACTCAGAAGGCTTTGAATTCAGGATCTTAGTTTGAAGCCAATCTGGCCAGTAAAGTCTGAGAGATTTTCATCTCCAGTTAACCAGCAAAAATATGGAAGGAGGTGTGACTCAAGTGGCGAAGTACCATCTATGAGCAAGAAAGCCACATGAGACCCTGGGTTCAAGTTCCAGCACTAGCACACACATGTGTGTGCATGCACACACACACACAGAAAAAAATGAATACCAAACACTATAATTAATACTTTAGACATCAAAGCCTTACTAAGATATTAATGAAATAAATTCAATTGAATATTTAAGAATGATCATTCAAGTTGGGTTCCAGTGGCTCATGACTGTAATCCTAACTACTTAAGAGACTGAGATCTGAAGATGTGGTTGGAAGACAACCCACACAGAAAAGGCCATGAAATTATTTTTTTCTTTCCCTCCCTCCTTCCCTTCCTCCCTCCTTCCTTCCTCCCTTTCTTTCATGAGATCCTTATCTCCAATTAACCAGCAAAAAGCTGGAAGTAGAGCTGTGGCTAAAGTAGTAGAGTCTTGAGCAAAACATCTTAAAGACAGTGCCCAGACCCTGAATTCAAGCCTAGGACCAGTTTATACATACCAAAAAATTAGAATGATTAGCTAAGATAAGAAAGTATTATTCCAGGGCTGGGAATGTGGCTTAGTTGTAGAGTATTTGCCTAGTATGCATAAGCCCTGGGTTCGATTCCTCAGTGCCACATACACAGAAAAAACTGGAAATGGTGCTGAGGCTCAAGTGGTAGAGTGCTAGCCTTGAGCAAAAGAAGCTCAGGGACAGTGCCTAGGCCCTGAGTCCAAGCTCCAGGACTGGCAATGAAAGGAAGGAAGGAAGAAAGAAAGAAAGGAAGGAAGGAAAGAATTATTCCAGAGCTATAAAGATACTCTAACATCAGTTTTGAATAAAATTACCACTACAAATAATCAAACAAAACTGTTTCATTACCTTGATAGATGCCCCAAAAGAATTTATAAATTTAATTTCCCTTTCTTTCTTTCTTCCTTCCTTTCTTTCTTTCTTCCTTTCTTTCTTTCTTTCTT
>NW_012272538.1:0-1886 GCF_000151885.1 Dipodomys ordii
CAAAAAAAAAAAGGAAAACATTTGGATTTATTAAATTTGTCCTACCAGTTTTGTTCCATTATGATAATTTAGTGAAAATACTGAAACAACATGTTTCCTGGTTTCCATCACGATTGGGAAGACTGAAGGAGATGGAGAAGTCAAAACTGGAAATGTCTACCCCCCCACCTGTGTCCCCCCTTCTCTCTCTCTCTCTCTCTCTCTTCCCCTCCCTCTTTCTCTCTCTCCCTCTCTCCCTCCCTCTCTCTCTCTCCCTCTGTCACTTCTCCCCATCACCCCGTGCGCACCCGGGGCCCCCCCCCCCCCCCCCCCCCCCCCCCCCCTTGCCTGTACTGGGACTTGAACTCCTTAGATTTTACAATCGAGGCTGTTACTTGATCACTTAAGCCATAGCTCCCCAGCTCCACTTCTGGCTTTTTGGTGGTTAATTAGAGACAAGAGTCTCATGGACTTTTTCTGCCTGGGCTGGCTTAGAACTGAGTAGCTAGGATTGTAAACATGAAACATGACCAACCAGTGTCCAGTTTGGAAAATTTGAAGACTACTTTCCCCACATTAACTTTTTGAGGAGCTTACCTTATATTTCTCTTCATTATGCTTTTAGATAGTTCTATACTTGCGCATGTGCTTGGCTCATAGTGCAGGAGTGGTTCCCACCTCTCAGAGTTTGGCTGATATGCAAGATCATGCTCCAGCCATTGGACGCTATATACGAACTTTAATGTCAAGCAGCCAGGTGACACCCTCATCATCTAATAAGAGTGGAGAAACCAATCCTGTTCAGATCTACATTGGCCTGCTCCAGCAGTTATTAGCAGGTGTTGGAGGTAAGAAGTTATGGTGCTAACGAATGATACTGAAACACTGAAGCAACAATTTAGTTTCTAAATTTATTTGACTCTCTAATTGTCTTTTAATTATTAAAAAAAATGTGTGACAGGGTCTCATCTTGTAGCCCAGGATGGCCTAGAACTCACTAATAGGCTGGCCTTGAATTCATGATCCTCCTGTCGTAGCCTCCTGAGTATTGTAATTACAGAGGCCTGCTACCAGGCCTCGTCTTGGATACCTTAATAATAAGATAAGTTAACAGCAGGTGAACATTTATTATGTTCACACATTTATAGATGTTTACAGAGCTATCTTTTGATAGATAACTACAAAGTTGTATTAATTAACATCTTATGTTTATCGTTTGTTTTTGTAGAACTGAGGGAGTTTGTGCTTAAGCAGTAGCTTCACATACTTTAGAAGAATTTGATGATCCCTGCATATTTATTATTTTTATTGAAGCTGAAAATGGTTCTGAATTTTTATTTAGGTTTGCCAGTCATGTATTGTCTATTGGAAGCGGTGTCAGTATATCCAGAAAAACTGGCTACTAAATTTGTAGACAAAACAGAATGGATAAAGGTATGTTCTTACATGTGTATTCTCTTTAAATCTGGATATTTCAAACTTGTTCTATATGATTTCTTCTTCTTGGCATTGTCACTATGACCTTTTCTGTCTTTAGGTCATTTTGAAAATTCTCTCTAATCAAATAGGAAAACATGTAGGTCAGTATATCTCATTGACTTATCTTGGTGAGGATAAAAGATGACTTTAATTTTTATGAGAAAAAAGAATTCATTTTCTGATTCAGTGTTTAAAAAAATTTTTTTTTAGTAAGAATAGATTTGTATAGTTAAAAAATAAGATGTTCTCTTCTGATAAATGTTTCCTAGCTATAAATCTCTCCAGTGTTCTACCCTCACCTATATTTGTAGGATAAACTTCTTGAGTTTTTTTTTTTTTTTTTGGGTCCGGTCGTGGGGCCTGAACTCTGGGCCTGGGCGCTGTCCCTCAGCTCTTCAGCTCAAGACTAGCGCTCTACCACTTTAAGC
>NW_012272539.1:0-2169 GCF_000151885.1 Dipodomys ordii
TTGAGCTGAAGAGCTGAGGGACAGCGCCCAGGCCCAGAGTTCAGGGCCCACGACCGGACCCCCAAAAAAAAATAGACCTGAGGACAAAAGGAACAGAATATAAAACTCAGAAATGAACCAACAGACCTATAAGCCACCTAATACTTGATAATGGAGCCAAAAACACAGGATGGAAGAAAGGCAGGCTCTTCAACAAATAGTTCTGGCAGAATTGGCTACCCACATGCAGAAAACTGAAGCTAGATCCTTATATATCACCCTTCACCAGAACCAATTCCATTTGGATCAGAGACCTCAATGTAAGGACAGATACCATGCAAATATTACAACCAGGGCTAGGGGAAACACAAGGGCTCCTAGGCACAGGTCAAAACTTCCTAAGTAAGCATTCAAAATTACAACAAATCAAAGAAAAACTGGATAAATGGGATTGCATCAAATTAAGAAGTTTCTGCATGGCAAAGGACAAAGCTGGCAAGATAAATAGCTATGCAGACAAAGGCCTCATATCTAAAATATACTTAGAGCTCCAAAAATTGAGCCCTCACACAAGCAAATCCTCAAGGAAACAACAACCCAATTAATAAATGGGCTAAAGACTTAAACAGAGACTTCTCAGAAGTAAGAATATCCAATAGACCCAAGAAATGCAAATCAAAACAACATTAAGATTCCACCTCACCCCAGTTAGAATGGCCATTATCAAGAAAACTAACAATAACAGATCCATAAGGATATGGAAACAAAGGAACACTGCTACACTGTTGGTGGGAGTGTAAACTTGTTCAACCACTCTGGAAAGCAGTATGGAGGTTCCCCAAGAAGACTCAACATAGAGCGTCCCTATGGCCCAGCAATTCTACTCCTGAGCATTTCTCCAATTGATAAAAAAAAAAAAACATGCCACACTAAAGCTACCAGTACAATCATGTTCATTGCAATATTGTTTACCATAGCCAAGATATGGAATCAACCCAGATGTCCCTCAATGGACGAATGGATCAAGAAAATATGTTATATATACACAATGGAATTCTATGCTTCCTTCAGAAAGAATAATATTGCCCCATTTGTAAAGAAATGGAAAGACTTGGAAAAAATTATATTAAGTGAAGTAAGCCAAACCCAAAGAAACATAGGTTGCATGGTTTCCCTCATTTGTAGTAATTATAATGTGCCTATAAATCTACGAGAAAACACAGTGGTTGGTAAAAGCCAAAAATTTATACTTGGACATTATAAATTAAACAGGACTCAGAAAAATTATATTAGGTGAAGTAAGCCAGGCCCAAAGTAACATAGGTCCCATGGTTTCCCTTATTTGCAATAACTAGTAAATGTCTGAGTCAAGCAGAAAAGGTCAGATAAGTTGATGTTAGGGGAATGAACCCCAAGGTAAGTATTCAAATGTTTTTTTGTTTTTTTTTTCCTTTCATGCAATTGTTTCTAACATATTTATAAGATGGTTTCTATGTTGCTTTGTATGTCCCTCCCCCACAGTATAACCCACATTCTCATTGTATTTGATGTTGGTATAATATGTGGAGGGGAAGGGAAAAATCAAATCGTTTAACTAGGGATACAGTTGGACCCATTGCAACAATGAGATGTACAAGTCGTTATGTCAAAAAACTAACTTAACAACTTTGGTGGGGGGTGGAGGGATAATCGGGTGGGGGGAGGGGAGAAGGGGCAACAATGCTTGATAAGAAATGTGCTCGTTATCTTGCCCATGTAATTGTAACTCCTCTGTACGGTATTCTCACAATAAAAAATAAATAAATAAAAGTAAATTTAAAATAAAGGAAAAAAAATTAAACAGGACTCTGCTGGAAATGTGGCTTAGTGGTAGAGTGCTTGCCTACCATTCATGAAGCCCTAGGTTCATTTCCTCAGTACCACATAAACAGAAAAGGCTGGAAGTGGTGCTGTGGCTCAAGTGGTTGAGTGCTAGCCTTGAACAAAAGAAGATCAGGGCCTGGTGCCGGTGGCTCATGCCTGTAATCCTAGCTACTCAGGAGGCTGAGATCTGAGGATCTCTGTTCAAAGCCAGCCTGGGCAGGAAAGTCCACGAAACTCTTACCTCCAATAAACCACCAGAAAACTGGAAGTGGCGCTGTAGCTCAAGTGGTAGAGCACTTGCCTTGAGCTGAAGAGCTGAGGGACAGT
>NW_012272540.1:0-2853 GCF_000151885.1 Dipodomys ordii
GAAAAGGGATAGTAGAGAAAAACAAAGGAGGGAGTAACAATTTTCAACAAGAAATGTATTCACTACCTTACTCATGTAACTGCAACCCCTCTGTACAGCATCTTTACAATAAAATAAAAATTTAAAAAACCCACCAGAGCAAGAAGCCCTAGAGACACAGCTTAAGTGATATAGTGCCTGCTTAAAGTACAAAGTTTGAGTTCCACAAAAAAACAAATAAAAACTAACCAGTAAACAAAATAAATGTGTGTCATTCAATGATGATAGTATATTGTGAGTCATGAGGGTCAACACAAGGCTGGCAAAAGGGTGAGGAGATGATAAAGAAATAACAACTAACTTTAATAGTAAGAACCCTTACAATTAATCAGAGATTCTGGGATGGCACATTCATTTTTGTTATTGTAATAAGGTGGTAATTTTGCTACAAAAGTACTTTTTTAGTTAATACATTTTCATTAAATAAAATACTCATACTACAAATGACAATTTTTTTTCCTTTTTGAGGGTGGAGGGGATCCCTGAGGATCCCTTGGAATCCTTGGGAGACGAAAAAATATACTGAGCAGGCTATGGATTTTCAGCTATAATACTCTAGATTTCAAATACTCTGCTGGGTTAATAGAAATTTAGTAAAGAGTACTTCGGATATTTCTATAATACATTTTGACTTTAACCATGCTAAGATTAATGTCAGTAAAGAATCTAAAAAAACAAGTCATTGATGTAATTCTGTTACAGTCTTCCCTTGACCCCCAAACAGTATCTTCCAACTTTCTTAGAGCAACCCATGTAACAGTGACTGAATTTTTTACATGCATTTTTAGTGAGTAACAATAAAGACTAAACAGATATTTCAGCTCTAGGCAATTTCAGAAAATGTTTTGGGTTTTGAATTTTAACCTCAATTGCAACATACTCTGCTGAAAAACATCATGCCATTTCACTAATTTGGAGAAGAAAATTCTATAAATTCTATTAAAGTAACAAAAATGAAGAAAATGTTAAGCTTTAAGATAGTCCATTATCTAGTATCCAATCCAAGTCACAAACAGTTCACAAGTATACTGCATGATATAATTGTTATATATATTAATCTATCTTTATATTAAGTGAAATACAACCAAAGATTTTTTTAATCTATCTGTATACTAACTGAAATACAACCAAAGAAGTTACATAAATATCTACTAGTGTTGTATTTTACTATTAAACAATGATTTTGTACCTTTGGAGCATGTCTACAATCGAATGAATCCATTTTTTCTGAGAGTCAGGAATTAAGATCTGTGTATTTGTTACTCCAGTATCAACAACACAGGTTCCTGGAGCTGAAAAAAAACTATCTTCTTCTTCATTTTCTTCCATGATCAATCTTGCTTCTCCGCCGCCAAAAACAACTGCTGAACTTAACTTCTTATGCTAAAGATAAAAGAAATATTTAGAAAACTAATGTAAAAGTCACAATGAGTTTTCTGCACAAATACTTGCTATGTGAAAATTCAATGCAGGAATTACAATAGACACAGATTTTACATTCGAGTGAACAATTTGAACTTTCACTCTGATAAAAGTTTCTATTTTCTCATCCCCCTTCACCTTCTGGTCCTCTAATGGGCTAACCCACAGGATTTCTCCACTGTAACATAAGCTCTTAGAATCCTCACCACCTACACACACAGATAGCATTTTACAAAGGTTTACATACTGAACAAGTTCAGACTTAAAGGTTTTTTTAGCCTGCCAATTATGTACTGATAGAAATTTAATTATCAGACTAAGTAACCCATATTAGGAAAGACTACAATCATATACATAACATTAGGCAAGTTCTGGTACAGAGAGACATTTTTCTTCTTCTGGATTTAGCTACACAAAGGAAATGCAGAAAGTATTGGTAAGACTAATAATGTATATAAGTTTATTATGTTTTTCACCAGAAAATTAAGCTTATATCTTTACCTGTTTGGCATTTAAAAATACAAATGTTTTTCCCTGGAAGATATGCTTTCTTTCCTGTCGTCTTGATAGATCAATATTCTTATTTCCAATAGATGGTTCATCAATAGGTGGATAAAAACTGAAAAAATAAGATGTACTCAAATTACATACTATTCTGTATGTTTACTGTTAAAGTTTTAAATGGAATGAAGATTTAGTTTTCATAATACCATTTAAGAGTTTTATCTGGGTCAAAAATGACACAAAAAATATAAATGCCTTTCCTAGAAATATGGTAATGGGTAACACATCTTGTGGCACAGCAAAAGAATACACAAATCAAATCTAAGATTGGAAAGCTGTTTATGGCTGGTTGGCTATCAACCAAGTTCCACGAGGACAATATAGTATGCGATGGTCTGTATAACACGAGTAAGGAGTGCTGATCTTGTGAATCTATCAGATTTTATGTGTTATAAGACTCTACTTCACTTCTCAAGACTTCTCCCAGCAAATATAGCTCAGACAAATGGCCTGTTTTGAGAGCCCTGTATTCTTCATTGTGTACAAATCCAAGAGATCTATGGAGAACTAACTCTCCCAGCAGAATCTTCCTAAAATAATAGTTGTTGGAAATAATCAAGGTGGTAAACCTGAAAGTTTACTGTGTGCATATATGGAACTATCATGATGGAACCCCCCATATTAAAAATGTATGCTAAAACTAAATTAGAAAGTTAGAAAAAGAACACCCTGGAGTACACAAACTTTGTAAACACTAAAAAACAACTTCCTCTCTTTTTGAAGGGAACATTTCCTTATATTTTATACAATAAACTTCCCTTATTAAGAATACAGAAGACCAACTGTGGGGCTGGGAAGGTGGCTCAGTGGTAGAGCGCTTGCCTTGCA
>NW_012272541.1:0-1476 GCF_000151885.1 Dipodomys ordii
CCCCCCCCCCGCCCCCAGGGCCAGCAGGGCCGCCCCGCCAGGGCACCTGCGTGTCATCCTCAGCTCCATCCCACCCTGCTCAGAGCTCTTGCAGCATCAGGGCCATGACAGCTCCCAGGGTTGTCCCAGCAGGGAGCACTGGGCCACTGGGGACCCTGGGGACCGCACTGAGTCTACCCCCCACGGCTGGGCCTGGGCCAGGGGCTGTGCTCCGTCTGCTTGCCGGGTCACTGGGCCCCTCCATGGCGGGACTCGCTGTGCCTGAGCCGCCCTGGGGAACTCTGGGAAAAAAGGAAACCCTGATCAGCCCAGAGCCCCCAGTCGGCTGCTTGGAAGGGGTTTTCCTGACCCTCAAACTGGTCTGCGCAGTGCCGAGTGCTTCCTGGGCCCGGCCCCTTCCCTGGGCATGAGCTAGACGCGTGGCAGACCCTGTACGTCCTCCGCAACAGGCAGGCCGGCCATCTGAGCTACCCTCCCTTTGGCCCCTCAGGCTGGGGAGGGGAGGAGAGAGGTGGGGCCAGGCCGCAGCTGTCACCCTGGCACCTGAGCAGGGACAGCCTGAGCGACACACCTGCTCCTCTGGGAACCCAAGGAGCCAGGGATGTGAGGTCACAGAGCCAGCCAGCCCTGACACCGAGGAGGGGCCAGGCCGCTCAGCCAGGAAGGCCGGCTAGGGACCTGCTCCAGGAAGGACATGGGGAAGGCATACTCACCCCACCCCATCCTGGGAGGGAGGAGTCACCATTCTGCTGTCACAGAAGAGAAACTGAGGCCCTCACGGGACCTGCAGGGATGTGAGCCTGCAGCGGCCACCTCCACCCCACACAGAGACTGCAGTACGAACGCCAGGGCGGGGAAGGCCAACGTCCTTTTCTGCAGAAAAGGGAAACTGAGTCTGGAGAAGAAGAGCAAGCGGCAGGGCTCAGAGAGGTCACAGCCCCTGCCATCTGTGCCCTGCGCATCCCCGCTCCCTCTCACCCCTGCAGCGTCCTGGGTGGGCAAAGGTTGCCATGGAACCTGGGGGCAAGCGGGCATGTGGCAGGGTGCTTACCACAGGGGCAGTGCCCAAAGGCCACAGGGCTCCTGTGGGTAGGGGGCTCTGGTCTACCACAGGCCACAAGCCCTGTGAGCGGCTGGAATCGCTGTACCTCCGCAGGAGGCGGGCAGAGCCACTGCCGGCAGAATCACCTGTGACAGAAGCACCTGGATGTCCCGCAGCGCCCAGGGGCTAGACTGGAGTTATCTATCCATCACCATAGTGCTGTGTTACTTCGGACAGCACACTTCACCTCTCTGGACCTTGGGTTTCTGATCTATTCAATGAGAAAAAAAAAAGTACCCATAGCTCATAGGAAAGCTTCAAGGGTTAACAATTACAAATGTAAGCCAGGCCCTGGTGGCTCACACCTGTCATCCTAGCTACTCAGCCTCCTGAGTAGGGGGTGAGGTGGTGGGTGGAGGGGGTGAGGTGGTGGG
>NW_012272542.1:0-1321 GCF_000151885.1 Dipodomys ordii
TTCCTTCCTTCCTTCCTTCCTTCCTTCCTTCCTTCCTTCCTTCCTTCCTTCCTTCCTTTCTACCTCCTTCCTTCTCCTCCTCCTCTTCCTACTCCTAATCTGATAAAAAAAATTATCAGATTAACATTATACCAAATAAGTCTGGGTACCAAGAAGAACAGAAAAGAGACATATAAATTCACAATTTTTTTTTGCCAAAATATAATTTGCTACTGGGCCCTAGCAGCTCATGCCTATATTCTTAGCTACCCAAGAAGTTAACTGAGGATTTAGAATCAAAGCCAGACAGACAGGAAAGTACTTGAGACAATTATCTCCAATCAACCACCAAAACTTAGAAAGTGTAGCTGTGGCTTAAGTGGTAGAACACCAGCCTTGAGCAAAAAAGCTAAGAAACACTAGCCAGGCCCTGAGTTCAAGCTCTAGTACTAGCTGAATTAAAAAAAAATATTTGCTAGCCAGATACTGGTGGCTCAAGCCTGTTATCCTAGCTACTCAAGAGATTGAGATCTGGAAGCCAGCCTAGGCAGAAAAGTCCCCATGAGACTCTTATCTCCAATAAAGCACTCAAAAACCAGAAGTAGTGCTGTAGCTCAAATGGTAGCGTAAAACCCTTGAGCACACAGAGGCTGAGAGACAGCACCCAGGCCATGAGTTCAAGCCCCACAACCTACAACAACAAAAAAGATTTTCTGCTTAATCTCAAGTTATTTGCTATATTTTTCCCCTTAACCTTTATAATATGTAATTTCTCATTTTCTTTGAAAAAAAAGATGACCATTTGACCACCATTTCTTTTTGAAATGATTGATTAAAGATTCATAAAATAAAATGGATATTATTACTTTGTTAGGTGTGCCTCCTGATTGATATTTTTTCCTCTCTTTGCATATAAATGTACTTAGACACAATTGCTTTGCTATATTAGGCATACTGTAATTTTTATAAGTGTTTATTTTTATGCATGTACATAGGTATTTATAGCTAAATGGTTAACTCCCTTGCTTCCTCTTGGGTCTATTTTACACTGAAATAAAAATCAATAGAATTTAGAATACATAAAACTCTTTTAAAATTCCCAGCTTAAAAATACTTTCAGTATGTCTTTCATGGGATTGTTTCTAACACATTTATAAGATTATTTCTTTGTTGCTTTGTATGTTCCTCCCCCCCCCCACAGTATAACCCCTGCTTTCACGGTATTTGATGTTGGTATAATTGTGGAGGGGAAGGGAAAAACAAATTGTTTAACTAGGGATACAGGTGGACCCATTGCAACAATGAGATGTACAAGTTGTTATGTCAAAAACAAACTTTACAA
>NW_012272543.1:0-1376 GCF_000151885.1 Dipodomys ordii
TCTCATTATTGGCATACAGAAAAGCCGTTGATTTTTGGGGGTTAATTTTATACCCTGCTACTTTGCCAAAGTTTTGAATCAGCTTGAGTAATTTGGGCCCACTCATGACTTTTTAGAATATCCTAACAATCAGAATTTTGAGTGTGCATACAAGCAAAGGAACCCAAATCAAAATCATATTTTTTTCTTTTGGAGAATTCATTTCTAGTTCCATAGACATCTGAGATTATTAACATCCTTTAAAGAATCAGAACATTTCAATATAACATTTAAGTTTGCAATTTTATCCCAACTAGTTTCAGCTCCCTCTGAAATTTCACTGAAAAATACTTTCAAATACCCATTAAAATTATTTGTTAAATTTTTGATTGATGTGCAGATGTAAGCATCTCACAATTTACTAAAACATTTTCTTTCAGTCCTCAGCAATGATTCTTTAAGGTGATGGAGAATAAGGGGCAGATGCTAATTTTGCCTCCAGGAATTTCTACAGAGTTATAGGCAAGCCTGGAAACTGCAAAACAGCAGGATTTAACTAAATAGAAAATCAATCAGTAAAGAACTGTGTGGTGTGCCTGGAACCCATTCAGAATGTCTTCAGGGCAGATTCCAAGATAGTTTTTTTCCCTCTGAATTTTAAGTCTCTTAAGTAATGCCTTACATTCTTTTACTAATTTCTTAAGTTATATAATCATGGCCAACCATGTGGCTCCTAAGTAACCACCCACTGGAGGGAGTCACCGGACTCTTCAGGAAAATCAGTCTGTATTCTTCTAAATTTATTGAGTCCTTCCCCAGCCTCTAAATCCCTTTCATTCCAACAATGCTTTCCCTCAGTAGTTTCAGCCTCAGAGTCTTAGGGTAGGGCTATGTGTGGGGGAGTAGAGTAGAAGTTCAGATAAAAGAGAAGGGAAAAAACTGTCCAAAATTTCCAGTGAACGCTATGTGGGAAATGAACTATACAGTTTTGGGGGGAGGGAAGTCAGGAGGGGCAAAACTAGGAGGCAATGAGATAGCGGGTGACACTGTTCAAAAGGAAATGTACTCATTACCTGAATCATGTAACTGTAACCCCTCTGTATATCACCTTTACAATAAAATTTTAAATACAGTTTAAAAAATCTCAGAGAATCACAAATGACATTTTATACTCAAAAATAATCCTTCTTTGTCCAGGAGAATTGTATTCATCACAATAGTTATGAAATTGTAACCTCTCTGTACAACACCTTAATAATAACAATAAAATTATTTTTTAAATTCCTCCTTGCCTAGAGGAATGGCTCAAGTAATAGAGCATCTGTTTGCCAAGGGTGAAGCACTGAGTTCAAACACCAATACATTCTCCACACATGAAAAATGAAGAAGAAAGAAAG
>NW_012272544.1:0-3419 GCF_000151885.1 Dipodomys ordii
CACATTTTCTTGATCCATTCATCTACTGAGGGGCATCTGGGTTGGTTCCATATCTTAGCTATGGTAAATAATGCTGCAATAAACATAGTTGTGATTTTCTTAAAACCTGATGTCTAGTATTCGACTTTAAAAAAAGCTTCCTCTCTGATGCTTTTGAAGAAAAAGTGAGACTTCTTAGGCAAAAATGAACTTAGTAACACTATAACAATGATAACTTTAGTCCTTTAGAGATCACAGACCTGAATCAGCACATTGTACTAGACATGATGATAATTGTAGGTTGTAACCATTTGTTGCAAAACAGACATGACCTTATCTTATGACAGGCTTTGATGATTAAAGTTTAGTTCTGGTCTTTAGTTGATACACAAACATGAGTGAGCAACTGGATTTTGTGTATGTGTGGAGGGGGGAGGGGATGTGACTGACAAGATGGAAATTATTATTAAATATTTTACTATACAGGTGATTATATACTTATCTATATCTATCTATATATATATATATGATTATATACAGATTAGATACTTGACTCAGTTCTTTCTGGACAATGTCACACCTTCTTTTGCTTTCTCCTTTTCCTTCCCATTTCTGTTCACAAGTTATATGGTTCATTTTCAACTTAATGTCTACTGGGTAGCACTGCTATATTTGTTTACCTTTTGTTCCACCATTTCTGTGCCCCTCTTTTCTCCCACAAAGACAGATAAATGAACAAGACAAGAAAGAAAAGAAGACAACTACTCTTGTTTCCATTTCCTAGAGTTCATTTCAATGAATATTATTTTATATGATCAGAGGAAGAGGGAAAATTTTAAGGCTCCTTACAAGATATTCTGGAAGAGTGATAGCTATGAGTCAGGTCCTAGAGTCACAGAGACAGGAATTTAATCTAGAAAACTAGGAGAGAGGTAAGAGCTGACACAGTAAGCAGCAGAAGGCAAGCCATACTTGAGATTAGTCATTACAGGAAACTACTGCTTTTTTTAGGACACAATGGACAAACAAGATGGTGAAGCCAGGTGCCTAAAGCCAGAACCACCTGGGTACACTGGAGCCAGGACTCTGAGGAGGAACAGCACAACTAGCGTTGAGCACCAAGGAGAGACTAGAAGGTGGTATCAGTCTTATCACTAACCTCTCATTAGCCAAACTCAACTCTATGTTGGCAGAAGAGATCTGGGAAAAGCAATTTATAGAACAGGCACCATGGTACAAAACAGAATAGGCCTGGGGAAGTAGGGCTACCTGAGGGCCTTTTGCTACTCATTTTCATAGCTTAGCAATATTCATTCAACTAACATGACCAACTCTCCTTAGTATGCCCTCTATTTATGGGGAGACACAAAGTCGCAGCAGTCCTTGGGGCCACCTCAAAGTCTAGGACCTCTGATGATACTAATCCCCTCTGTCAGATGCACATGTGACTTCAGGTATTCTGTTGTTTTGAGAACATCACTGGGTAAGTACCAGCAGTTGCCTGCTTCTAACATAACAGTCAACAGAGTAGAAATAATTAATTAAATTAATTTTGTTCACATTGTATTACATTGTATTTAAATCTACTTCTCTGTCACTATTGTGAAGTTGATATTCGTTTTTCCTCTTCTTTTTTATTCTAAGTTCCCTTTAGTGGTTGAGGGTCTTGGTAGGATAACACAATCCTTAGTTTCTGAGTAGTTAGTCCTCAGTAGTCCTACCTTGAATGGTTCACTAGAGTTATCCACTGGATTTTAATTTTGTACAATGATAGTACTGTGAAGAGCCTAGTAAGTTCTCATAGTAACCAAATCTAGTTCTCCTTTGTCTCCACCAGCCAATGTCCCATTGAAAGTCAATGAGTTTGCTCAGCTAGCTTAAGTAACTCCCTTCTATATCTGCAGTTATGCATCAGTACTCAAATCAATGAGAATACCTTAGGCCTACCTATCCCTAGTTCTAGAACTTAGTATGTATAAGTTTAGGCTCACAGAGCAATGAGCAATGACTCAGACACCTGTATACCCACTTAGGCTGCTCTCCCTCCCTTCCTCATCCCAAACTTGAAGCTTTATGGAAGCTCCTGATGACCACATGAAAAAACTTGGGTCTGGCTAACAAATGGGTCCATACCACAGACTGTACCAGCAGTGGCACTGAGCACTTCTCAAGAATGGCATTGAAGGACAGTGATGAAGGGAATTCTTCATCACTTTAAGAAGTTTATCCAAATAAAACAGATCCAGAGGTGAAGATCTGTACTGATTCATGGTCAGAGCCTAAAGAGTTTGATTGGGGGCTTAGTACAAAGTTGGAAGACTTAGGAGATCTAGGAAGAAGTCTGATCACCCAGAAGAGTCAGACTATGCAGAGGTCTGTGTCCTGAGTGGTGTCTGTGGTAGCAGAAGCTTTCAAAAGTCAGGTGGAGCAGAATGAATAAACATTGGTTTCTCTCCCAGCTAGAATAGCTTTCTCAGTAGTACCTACAAAAAGTAACCATAGCAAGAATAGTGAAGGCTGCATATGGGCCTAACATGGACTATCCTCACCATAGCTATTGCCATTGCAGAGTGCCAGCCTTGTATGGCAGAAGTTAACATTTCTTTCCTGTGAGCACCATTTCCCAGAGTGAACAGTGAGTGAACAGCTATATGGCAGAAGGGTGATCTAATGGTAGATCCTTTCCGTCATGGTTGGGGAGGCAATTTGTCCTCCAGAACGAACAACTATTCTGGCTGTGGTATGGCTTTCCCTGCTTACAACACTTCCACTGGTACCATTCTCAGTGGACTTAGCAAATATTTTATCATCTTAGTATTCTGCAAAACCCTTCTCTGGCCAAGGAACTATTAAACTCCAAAAAAGGAATCTCACTTAATGGGGGATTCCTGATGTGCATGCACAGCCATGTGGCTATAAGGGTCAGATAGCACCAAGTACAGAACAGGGAAGGATCTGGTGCCCCTTGGTCACACCTTTTATCTCTACCAGAGCCTAGTAGGAAACAAAAAACTGCTTCTCAAAAGAAGAAATGGCAGGTGTCTATCTATGAGTTCAAGTCCCCATACTGGCACAAAGAGAGAGAGGGAGACAGAGATTGCACAAAGGTTAAAGGAAAGAAAAGTTTCTGTTTTGTGCTTTGTTTTTGTCTGTTTCTGCTATAAACTACATAGAGGCTCTCAAGGAATACATATGAAGACTGAAAGCAGACTGAATGACTTCTGGGGTGATGCTGAAGTGTTTGCTGTCTCCTTATCTATTTGTTCTTTTTTTTCCTCTCCACCCTTCTTTTTTTTTGTTTTTTTGGTTTATTTTATTTTTTTTTATTTTTTTTGTGAAAATACTGTACAGAGGGGTTACAATTGCATGGGCAGGATAATGCGTACATTTCTTACCAAGCATTGCAGCCTCCTCCTTTGTTTACCCTTCACATCACTTCC
>NW_012272545.1:0-1965 GCF_000151885.1 Dipodomys ordii
CTATTATTCTCTGTTATTTATGTTTTTAAAAAGAATCTGTCATTTTGAGGTGCAGCCTGAAATATTTATAAAAGATGATCTGACTTCTGTGGTTTGTGACAAATAGTATAAAAAAGGAAAAACGAAGCTATGTCCTTTGCCATGCAGAAGTTTTGCAGTTTCATGCAATCCCATTTGTCCAAACTGATTTGTTGTGTTTCTGCGTCTTTATTAAGAAAATTTCAGTCTGTGCCAAGAAGCCCTAGAGTTTCTCCTATTCCTTCCTGTAGTGTTTTCAGGGTGTCTGCTTTGACTTCAAGGTCTGTGATCCATTTGGAGTTGATTTTTGTGCAGGGTGAAAGATAAGGATTTAGCTTTAGTTTTCTACAGGTGTTCAACCAATTTTGCCAGCACCATTTACTGAAGAGGTTGTCTTTCTTCCATTCCATCTTTTAGCTCCCTTATGGAAGATTAGGTGGCTATAGGTCTGTGCGTTCATTTCTGGGTCTTCAGTTTTATTCCCATGGTCCTCAGGTCTGTTCTTGTGCCAGTACCAAGCTGTTTTGATTACTATGGCTTTGTAATAGAGTTTGAAGTTTGGTATTGATATTCCTCCAGCACTGTTCTTTCTGCTAAGGATTGTTTTTGGTATTTGGGGTCTTTTATTGTTCCATATGAATTTTTGGAATGCTTCTTCTATTTCATTAAACAATGAGTTTGTGGTGGTAATAACTAGCATACATCTAGGATAATCTTAGCACATGAACGGAATAGATCAATACTTATGTACATATGACCACATAAGATGATGCTAAGTGAAAGGAGCTCTAGGACATGGACACAAGAGATTTTTCTTTCTTTTTGTTGTGTTTAATGTGCTATATGACTTTTTTGTTTCTTTTATATGTTTTTCCTCCTATGGTATATCCCCTGTTGTCACTGTATTTGATTTTGGTACCCTGATATTATAGATACATTGATTTGAATTAGGGCAAGAGGGAAACCAATGCAACAGCCATACTCACAAGACAATATATTGGAAATGATCTGTACAACTTGGGGGGGGGGCTTCGGAGAGGGAAAGTTGGAGAAAAATGAGGGAAGGGGTAACAAGTTTGATAAGAAATGTACTTATTACCTTACTTATGTAACTGTAACTCCTCTGTAAATCACCTTGACAGTAGAAAGGTAAACAAAGGCACTGTGCGATCCATATTGCAAAAGATAATTTGAAATCCATAAATACATGTGTAAGTATTAAGTACTGTGATAGGCACTATTTAAACAATGTTCACTCTTTTATATATGCTTAGAATCAGCTGTGGGGTCATTCTGTAGTTTCAGCAAGATTTGAAGATTTCACTCAAGGTTTTGAAACTAATAGTCACCAGAGTTTGGCTCTCAGCTCATTTTTCTTCTTTAAGATTTGCCCTGTGTAAGCCCTACACTGTATATGTACTCTGTCCCAGTGTAGGAGAGGCAAAGTGCCAGCCACTTTACATACCTATCATCTCATTATCTTTAGTGTACACAGGTGATGAACTGAGAATGAGAAAAATGCACCAACTTGCTCAGTGGCACATAGCCAGTAAAGGATCTGGAATATTTGTACAAATCTAATATACAGGCTGAATCTAAACACAACTTTCAGATCTCAGCCTCCAAAATAGCTAGGATTATAGGGATGAACCAGATGAGTAGACAAAATTATAGGCATCATCATTGTTCCCGAGCAACAATGTTACATTTTAAATGATCTTTGTATACTTTAACAACAATTATATACTGGATATATGTTTTATAAATATTTTCCCTCAGTCTGTGGCTTGTCATTTCATTTTCTTATCAGTATCTTTTTTAAATTTAATTTAATTTATTTGTGAACATACTGTACAGAAGGGTTACAATTACATGGGCAGGATAATGCGTACATTTCTTACCAAGCATTGCAGCCTCCTCCTTTGTTTACCCTTCAAATCCCTTCTC
>NW_012272546.1:0-1618 GCF_000151885.1 Dipodomys ordii
CCTCAGCACCACATAAGCAAAAAGAAAAAAGCCGGAAGTGGCGCTGTGGCTCAAGTGGTAGAGCACTAGCCTTGAGCTGAAGAGCTGAGGGACAGACAGCGCCCAGGCCCAGAGTTCAGGCCCCACGACCGAACCCCCCCCAAAAAAAAATATGTGTAGAGAATAAAGGAACAGATGGTTAGTAAATAATTTTATAATAGCAAAATCAACTAAAACTTACCAGCATGTGCCAATCAGGTCAGGAATGAAATTCTCCTTCCTGCCATGAAGGTAACACACCAAGTCTGCCATCGCCAGCACTACTGTGCTATTCAAGTGGTCTCACCATTGTCTCTTTTAACAAAAGTCCAAAATCATGCTGAGTTTGCTCTCCAAAGTTGTTCAGAATTTTAATGAAGACCGCTCTCTCGGTGTGTTTTTATCTTTTTTGTTGTTGTCGTCGTCATTTTCCTGATTCTTACAGGTCTCAAAACCACTGGAGAGGGGAGATCATTAGTCAATCTTATTTTCCTACTGGATCAAGTTCAAGGGGTCTAATGCCTCCTCTTTGTAGGATGTGTTTATCGCCTACACTCCTAGAATTCATGGTTGGGACACTTTCCTGAGAAAATGTTCCAGAATGTATTTCCATTAGGAAACTCGTGTGCTTTGACTTAGTGGCTTTCAGTGTCTGAACTTGCAGCTGTGTAAGTATGAATGCCACTCTAAGCCACCCCCTCCCAGGCCATCCAGTTCCTCTAAATCCCCAGCTAGGCACCTTCCATGACTTTGAACTAACCTCAGTGGCACCCCAAGAGCACACATCAGACTCCAGGACTTCACAGATGTTGTTCCGTTCCCCTTCCTTCCTTCCTTCCTATACCAACTCTACCAATGAGAAACCTTTCTTGGGTTTGAAATCTCCCGTTGATCATTTTACTTCTCTGAATCTGAGCTTGGGTAGCTTGGATCGTGTCTTAGTAACTTAGTCTCCCCCAAGCAAGTAGACCATAAACTTTGTGAAGGCAAAGGTATCTCATGTTTGTAGTATATCTTCTCAATAATGAATCAACACAATCTAATGGATAAGAAATGTATCTTTTTGTTCCACTACTTCCACAGTTCCTACTACATTTCTATAAAGTTCAGTGTAATGGTTAAAGAAAGATACATTGCATGGAAATTCCCTTATGACCCAGCCATACCACCTCTGGGCAGTAGATCATTACAGATCAGGATACATTGTACATCTATGTTCATTGCTGAACTATTAACCATAGCGAAGTTGTAGAAACAGCCCAGATGCCCCATAGTAGAAGAATGGGTCCAAAAAATGTGGCACCTATACACAACGAATTTTACTTATCCATTAGAAAGAATAAAGTTATGTAATTTGCACGGAAATGGATGAACCTAGAACAAATCATGCTAAGTGAGATAAGTTGAGCTCAGGGAAATAAATGGCCCATGTTTTCTCTTATATGCAGAAGCTAGATCTAAAATATAAAGACACGCTGGGAAGGTGGCTCAGTGGTAGAGCGCTTGCCTTACATGCATGAGGCCCTGGGTTCAATTCCTCAGCACCACATAAGCAAAAAGAAAAAAAGCCGGAAGTGGCGCTGTGGCTCAAGTGGTAGAG
>NW_012272547.1:0-1344 GCF_000151885.1 Dipodomys ordii
AAAAAGAAAAAAGCCAGAAGTGGTGCTGTGGCTCAAGTGGTAGAGCGCTAGCCTTGAGCTGAAGAGCTGCGGGACAGTGCCCAGGATCAGAGTTCAGGCCCCCCCACAAAATGTTCATTTTTCTCAGTTGACTCAACATCCATGCAGAAAAATGTTGAGAATGAGGGCGAGGTCGTGTCCTGAGAGCGACCCTGCTGGGCATTCTCAGGGGGAAGAAAGATGAGGGGCTTAGTGAGCATCCCCTGACCTCAGGTTGTTTGAAAAACACTGTTATGAAGCATTTCAATAGAAGAGTTGTTGTCCTCACAAGCCCTTTGAAAGATTTCCCTGAGTTATCTTCAGTCCCTATTAATTTGCTAACCAGCACTTTTTCTTTTGTTAGTAAGAAAAAAAAATCTCTGTATGTACTGAAGTACATGACATTGCACATATCTAAAATTGTATAATTGTATAATTGTTACAGAAATAAAGCTTATAAAACACACACTTGTTTGGATCAAATAAGATATCTAGTGTTTCTCTCAACCAACCATTCCAAAAGGAATTTGATTGTCCAAATTTGAGAAGTATATATACCTTAAAAAAAAAAGACCAACAATGGAAAAATTCATTGAATACATAATAAACAGGATACTCTCTAGCACTAATGATATATGATCTACTCTAAGACTTTTGAAATTTAGTGGGTTACATACACATTCTGTTTAATAAATGAATACATAAATAAGTAAATGGGATTTAGCTTTATAAATGAGTAAATATCTAACTTGTATATAAAGAAATGATGCCTGATTGATCCAGGAAAACCAGGGCAATGGCTCATCACAAACCATAAGGTGTTTGTGGTGGGATATGGAAGGATTAGCTTTATCTACAGGTCATAGACCGAGGAGGAAGATGCTGGTCTATTTAGAATGCTCCTGTCTTCACACCATCATCCACAGATGCTAGTATCTGAGATTCCTAAAGTTAAGGCAAGGTTTAGGGTGTGTGTGTGTGTGTGTGTGTGTGTGTGTGTGTGTGTGTGTGTGTGTGTGTGTGTCAGTACTAGGACTTGAACTCTTGAGATCTCATTTGGCTTTTTCACCCATGACTAGGGCTCTGTCACATGATCTACACCTCCATTTCTGGCTTTTTACTGGTTAATTGGGAGATAAGAACCTCTCTGATTTATTGGCTTAGACTGATTCCAAACTTGATTCAACCTCAGATCTCAGCCTCTTGAGTAGCTAAGATTAGAGGTCAGCACTTTTGTTTGCTTTTTTTTTTTTTTTTTTTGGTCCGGTTGTGGGGCCTGAACTCTGGGCCTGGGCACTGTCCCTCAGCTCTTCAGCTCAAGGCTAG
>NW_012272548.1:0-2095 GCF_000151885.1 Dipodomys ordii
GCAAAAAGAAAAAACTGGAAGTGGCGCTGTGGCTCAAGTGGTAGAGTGCTAGCCTTGAGCTGAAGAGCTGAGGGACAGTGCCCAGGCCCAGAGTTCAGGTCCCATGACCGGACCCCGACCCCCCCCCCCAAAAAAAATACTTTACTATTAGTAAGAGGAAATGCATATAGACACTAGAGATATTAGATTGGTAGGTTTGCTATGATCTTTATATTGTGACTTCTTTCTTCTTGCTAACCTTTGGTTCAATTCCAACTTCCCAATAACTAACAAGATCAGGATACATGGTCAGTTTATGATCTCTAACTCAAATGTTTAAGAATCATCTTTTGTTGTCTATTGCCTTCAAGTAAAACAATTGGGTAGGCCTAGAATTGTTTCTTTAATCAACATTTTACTGTATTGTGGTAGTCTTTAGGTTATAGAGAAATTTAGCACAAAGAACTCATTTTCTTCAGGTCATTTTACCATGCAGGTTGCAGCAGCTTAATGTAGACTTATTGAATGAGTGCATGCATGAACCTCCCTCATTATAGTTTTTTAAGATAACTCTTTAATGGATAATTCATTAATATTTTAAATTAGGTCATCATTTTTAGCTCTGGGAGAATGAAATCCAATCCTCTTTTATGAATTAAAAAGTATGAAAGGAAAAGAGACATTGTATAGGTATGTATTTTGAGAATGAAATCTTCTAAAATGTAGATAGATCTAGCACCATCAAAACTTTTTTCTACATGTAAGTTATAGAGTAATTATAGTTTTTTTCGCCTGAGATGATGACAGGAGAAAAGTCACATATCTATTATGGTAAAACTAGATTTCCCATAAAATTCATATATGAAGAACATCTTTCTTAGTAGAAACTCCTTATAGCTGCACAAATAGGAGAGTTTAGAGTTAATAAATGAGCTCATTGTCTTCATATAAAATGTCCTTTTCTTCAGAGCAACTGTGTACCATTGTAACTCAAATAATTATCACTGGAGAATGCAAATACCTGCGTTCAGTGTGTCTGCATGAAAGGTTGCATCCCCTCTTTCTTGAGCAAAGCCTTTGGGACTGATTGGAGAGATGGTAAGGGATGCTCATGCATGAATGGGCACTTCAGGATGGGATAGGATTTTTCAGCAAGTGTTAAACTATTGAGTTCCATCGTTCTCCTCTGAGAACCATGATTCTTAATTATAAGAACCCTGTTTTGACAAAGATTGAGAGTGGCAGAGACTCGAGTGGGAAAGTTAGCTGTCAGAATATCAGCTGTCCCCCATTTTTCTGAATTTGGGAGAGTATTTGGGAACAAAGTTCCAATTTCATAGCTAGTGCTTCCTGGTAGATTGATTAGCAGTGACCTGGGACATTTCCGCCCAGTTTTTAAAGATCAATTCTAATACAAAAAAAATAGCACTTGGCTCCTTTCTGAAAGTTATCTCAGCCAGTAGGAAGCTCACTCTGTAGGGACATGGAAGGCTTCTGCTGAAATTGGGTTTTAGAGAGACCAAACTTGAAAATAAATGATTCTGTTACTTACTAGGGAATGGCCTTGTAAACATTCCTTTACTTATACTTTTACTCATCTCTAAACAGAAATACAAGTACTTTTCCTGGTACATGCACATTTCCTTTAAATTCTGTTACTGTTATTATATAGTTGATGTACAGAGGGGTTACAGTTCCATAAGTCAGGGAAAGAGTATATTTCTTTTTGGACAACATTACCCCTTTCCTTACTCTCTTTCTTCTTCTCCTTCCCATCCCCACCCACAAGTTGTATAGTTCATTTTCACCATAGTCTTTAGTGACTACCACTGTTGCATTTGTTCAGCAAAAACAAAAAAGAGGAAAACCCTCCAATTTCCATTTCCTGGAGTTCATTTTGATAAATACTGTTTTATGTAATCTGAGGCACATAGGTGATTGAGCCTTTGTGTTCCTCTCCGATGAATTATCCTCCTTTGATCTCACTGTGAGTGCATGCCTAGAGTCCTGTATATCATTTTTTTTTTTTGGTCGGTCATGGGGCTTGAACTCTGGGCTTGGGCGCTGTCCCTCAGCTCTTCAGCTCAAGGTGAGCGCTCTACCACTTGAGCTACAG
>NW_012272549.1:0-4547 GCF_000151885.1 Dipodomys ordii
ACACACACACACACACACACACCACACACCACATCATACTAATCAAAGATGCAGATGCTTTCCAGGAAACAGTGACACTCTTGAGGATTGGGATTATGAACTTTCCAAGGAATAAGAGGCATCAAGGTTTAAAAGGTGCCTTTTATTTTCTACTACTCATGGAACACAAACAAAAATGAGCAATACACCAGACAACAAAGCAGCCCTGAGCCTCTGGAAGAAAAGTTTTGTCAGGGCAGTGGGCATCAGTGCCACAAACCTGAACTAAGAGATATGCCTTTCTCTTCCTGACTCCCAAATACCCATCTCATCTGCCAGGTGCAGTAAGTGACTCAGGGACAGCTAAAGACCTGTGGGCTGGTTTTGCAACATTACAAACCCAGAGTGGCCCATGTCTTCTCTCAGATAAGGCAGTCTCTTGGACTGTACGACAGGTTGGGCCTTCTAAATGCCCATCTTCTCTAACTATCCCTGAATGGCACAGGCCCTCACCATGGCTAGTTATAATCAATCAAGGTGAAGGAAAAAGCAGCTCTCCTTTTGACCTTAAGAGTCAAGCTTCATCTTCAATATGAGTCATTGCTAGGGAGCCCACTCAAAGCTGTTAACCCCATTCTGCTCAGTTCTGTGGCTCTACTGAACAAAAATCCAGTTTAAAAAAAAAAAACAAAAACACCCAAATCTATGGCTGGGCTCTGGTGGCTCACATCTAGAATCCTAGCTACTCAGGAGGCTGACACCTCAAGATCACAGTTCAAAGCCAACCTGGCAAGGAACGTCCATGAGAATCTTAATTCCAATTAGCCAGCAAAAAGCTGGAAATGGAGCTGTGACTGAAGTGGCAGAGTACTAGCCTTGAGTGAAAAAGCTAAGGGACAACACCCAGGCTGAGTTCAATCCCCAGTACTGGTACACGTACACATACACACACACATACACACACACACACACGCATATATACACAAATACACAGACACAGACACACACGCACACCACACACCCCAGATCCAAACCTAACTAAATAACCAGTCGTAAGGAAATTAACCACAGCACACACCCTTTCTATCAATAAGTCACTCCAAAGTACAGTAATGATATTTGGAAAACAAAAACAATAAAATGGCATGTTAAAGTTCATGGGACATGGCCCAAAAGAAATCTGTTTCTGTTTGGAACCTTGGAGAAGGCCCACAGGTGAAGTCTGAGAGAGCTCTGTAACCTCTGTTGTCATCCCAACAGAGGGATGGATACCCATGAGGATAGGGCTTCTCCGCATGACTCTCACACACCTGTTCTAGTCCCCTGGCATTTAATTCAGGAGTACACAGGAAACAGACTTGAGACTGTGTAAGTGCCTGGCTATGCTGGGCCATGTAGGCCATGTAGCATGCTGTGCTTGATGAACAATGGCCCAGGTAATATGTTCTGCACTCAAATTCAAAGGCTGGGGCTGAAAAGTGACAGATATGCCTTCAGAGAGTTTGCGCTTGACCTTCTTTCTCCATAGAATCTTATTTGCAAGTACGCATTCACAGTGAAGAGCCTAGGTTCTAGTAGCTGGCATCTAACATCAATATTGTGGACAACTGTGTCAACTTAAAGAGACGTGGGGCCATATGGACAATATGAAGCCCGAAAGACAAGTCCCACTTCCCTACCACAGATGGTAGCTGGCAAACATGATCAGGGAAAAGCAGATGACCTAAGAGAGACAAGCTCCCAAAAATACCACACGTGCTCCTCGATCAGGCCATACCTAAGGAACACATACTGGCTTCCAGTAATATGAGCCACATAGATGGGTCCTCCTCACTTGTGCATGGAGTTGTATTTAAGGCACTGCCAATCAAGAGGCCTGGCGAGTACTGGTCTCCTTAGTTTGCTAGGAAAGTGAGGGTGGACAAGAAGGAGTAGGCTGGTAAGAGGGAGTTGACTAGAAACTGGTCTGAGGGCTGAAAATGAAGCCTAGAAAAGGAGTCTATCCTAAAGGGGTTTATTGGAAAATTAAACCAAGTATTCAAATAAAAAGACAAATAGAAAATAAGAAACTAATGAACTAGCCAGTCCTGGTGGCTCATTTCTGTCATCCCAGCAACTCAGGAAACAGGTATCTGAGGACCTTAGTTTAAAATCAGCCCAGACAAGAAGAAAAATCCACTAGACAACATCTTCCATTCACCAGCAAAATACAGGAACTGTAGTCAAGTGATAGAGCATCAGCTATGAGCAAAAAAAGCCAAGTGAGATATTCCAGACCCTGTGTTCACACACCAGTATTAGCAAAAAAGAAACTAATGAACTAGAAAAAATTAAAAATAAGCCAGGTGCCGGTGACTCACACCTGTAATTCTAGCTATTCAGAAGTCTGAGATTTGAGGACTGTGGTTCAAAACCAGCCTGGGCAGTAAAGTCTCTTAATAACCAATTATCCACAGAAAAAAAGCAGAAGTCTGAGCAAGAGCTGAGTTACAGTGCTCAGGCCCTGAATTCAAGCCCCACAACTGACAATAAATAAACAAAAATAAAAATAAAACTTATGTAGTAATAGTTCTTAGAATTTCTTTTAACAAATGGGGGAGGGGGGGAAGAGGGGGGGGAACCACATTCAACCAAAGCTCTGACTAAACTAATCAAGGAAAAGAGAGAGAGGTTTCGAATACTCAAAATTAGAAGTGACAAAGAAAGGTAGTGAGAAGAAAGTTATTATAAGAGAACATTACACATAACCTCGTGCTACTAAATTTTAAAATTTCCAT
Source organism: Dipodomys ordii (assembly GCF_000151885.1). Taxonomy (NCBI): domain Eukaryota; kingdom Metazoa; phylum Chordata; class Mammalia; order Rodentia; family Heteromyidae; genus Dipodomys; species Dipodomys ordii. The sequence goes on from NW_012272549.1 coordinate 2,757, forward strand.
GAAAGAAAATGGAGAGAAAAGTTTAAATATTAATCACAATAAAAGGACTTGTTTCAAAAGACAAGGTCTGTCAAATTATCAAAAAGTAATTAATTTCCAGGCTGTTTAAACTATTCCATGGTAAATATTAATAGTGAGCATTTATTAAACACTTCCTGTGTGCCTGTTACTTTGCAGAATGGTTCAAAATCAGCGTCATATAATTTGGACACAACTCTGTGAAATGGTTTTCTCCAAATTAGAAGGATAGAAAAGTGAAGCTCAGAGAGACTAAAAACATGACCACACGTCTAGTAACATTGTAGAGCTAGAATTCAAACTCTCAAGTTGTTGTTCGTTTTACACTTATGTAAGATGATACCTATCACTCCCCTGGAGTTGGGAATCTCTCACAGGGTTCACCATCAGGAGATGCTGAAGTGGGTGGGCAGAAAGAAAAGTCTGGAAGGGATAGATATTGAAGCTGCTGAGTGCCTGAAAGGCAAGCCTGACCCAGGGCAGTGTCACGGAGATCACAAAGAACTAGGAGACCGGGAGAGATTTAAACACAGGGGCTTTAAGACCGAAGCAACTACCTGGGGTGAGAATAGATTTCCACTGAGGTCAGAGGCTCCAGAAGCCACGCTTGGGCTTTCTGGCATCTGCCTTGGGTGACTTCCATCAGTGGGCACTTTTCCCCAGGGACCTGGCACACTAAGGGAGCAAACAGGTTTTAGACAGCTAAATATGAAAGAGAAAGAAAGAGGTCGATTATCTTAAAACCAATTCTATAGACGCTAAATTTATTAGTCATGTTATCTTTGGTTATGCTTTTAGTTCCAAAAATATTAACTTGCCTGACTCACAACGAACACCTAGGAAAAAACACAGTAGTAACGATAATCTCAAATTTCAGATTATAAAATCAGAGTGGTTCACTCAACTTCCATTGAGGTTTTTCAGGCCAGTCTGTCAGAAGAACTTCTCCAGAAGCCTGAGCAAATGACTCTTCCAGTCACCAAGCACAGCATCTCCAAGCAATAGAATGATAAAAATGCTGGGCCATGGAGCTTCTCTCCCTCTTTTTCCTCCTCTACTCAGTCTACTGGGCTTTTTGTTTGTTTATTTGGTTTTGTTTTTATTGTACGGGTGAAGTACAGAGGGATTAGAGGTACATGGGTCAGGTAATGAGTACATTTCAACAGTGTTACCTGCTCTCTCATTTTCTCCCCCTTTCCCTGCCCCCACCCCGCCAATTTCTCACCCCCTGATATGGTAAAGTTTATTTCCAACATAGTGTCTTGTGAGTATCACTGTTTAGTTCACCCTTTGTCTCACCATTCTGTGATTCCCCTTCCATTCCCCAAATCAGATAAGCAGAGGATCACCATAGCTCAATAGCTATGTACATATGACTATATAAAATGATGCTAATCAAAATGAACTCCAAGATATGGAAACAAGAGCGTTGTTGTTGTTGTGTGTGTGTTTGTGTGTGTGATTTATAATGTATTGTGTGAAGTTATTTGTTTTTTCTTTTTTTTTTCCCCTTTGATGTATTCCCTGTTGTCACTGTTTTTTATTTTGATTTTTTTTTAACCCAGGCCTTGTGTAATCCTAGCTACTCAGGAGATTCAAAGCAGCCTGAGGAGATATAGTCCAGAAATTCTTACCTCCAATAACCAGAAAAAGCCAGAAGTAGAGACAAGGTCCAAATGGTAGAATACCAGTCATGTACAGAAGTCATGCACAGAAGTCATAAGTTCCAGGGTAAGCACTAGCGGGCCAACACACACACACACACACACACAC
>NW_012272550.1:0-1896 GCF_000151885.1 Dipodomys ordii
AAAGAAAAAAGCTGGAAGTGACGCTGTGGCTCAAGTGGTAGAGCACTAGCCTTGAGCTGAAGAGCTGAGGGACAGTGCTCAGGCCCAGAGTTCAGGCCCCACAACTGGACCAAAAAAATAAAATAAAATAAAATCAGCTGGGCACTAGAGGCTCACGTCTGTAATCTTAGCTACTCAGGAGGCTGATATCTGAGGTTTGAGGTTAAAGCCAGCCCGGGAAGGAAAGGCTGTGAAACTCATCTCCAATAAAACCACCAGGAAAACGGAAGTGGTTCTGTGGCTTAAGTGGTAGAGCACTAGCCTTGAGCTGAAGAGCTGAGGGACAGCACGCAGGCCCAGAGTTCAAGCCCCATGACCTACTCCCCCTCCTTCCACACACAAAATCACTTAGAAAAGTAGGCACCGAAGGGTCACACCTGTAATTCTAGATATTCGGAAGTTGAGATCTGAGTATGAACATTTGAAGCCAGCTCAGACAGGAAAGTTCACAAAACTCTTATGTCCAATTAACCACCCAAAAGCCAGAACTGGAGCTGTAGTTCAAATGGTAGAACAATATCCTTGAGTAAAAAAACTCAAAGCACTGAGTTTAAGCCCCAGTATTGTCACCCACTCCCCAAATCAGTAAGATCAAGTGCATTGACTATGTTATTTAAATTGTTTATATCTCTTTCAATTTTCTGTTTTTTTAATCAATTACTGAAGAACAGTTGATATCTTCAGTATACTTGTCAGTTTGTTTACTTGCATTTTTGCTTTACTATTTTGCTTTATGGATTTGAGAATTTTTTTATTGGAGGCATATAGTTTTTATGTTTTTTTTATCAGTATTTGCCATCAGGAAATGTACTGTTTTGTCCATTGTATTAAATAATTATGACATCTCTCTTTTTTATTGGTAAAAATATTTTTTAACCAGTAAAAATATTATTTGCTGCTGGGAACTGGTGGCTCACAACTGTAATCCTAGCTACTAGTAGGCTGAGATCTGAGGATCATGGTTGAAAGCCAGCCTAGGCAGGGAAGTCTGTGAGACTCTTATTTCCATGTAACCTTCAGAAAACCAGAATTGAAGTGGTGGCTCAAAGTGGTAGAGTGCTAGCCTTGAGCTAAAAAGCTCAATGACAGCACCCAGGCCCTGAGTGCAAGCCCCATGACCACTACCACCACCACCACCAACAACTACACACACACACACACATAAACAGAGTATGTTGCATATTATATATAAATATATATACACACACATATTATTTGCCTTTATCTTTACTCTGTCAATATAAATGTATTAATCCTAGTTTTCTCATGCTTCATATTTTTATATTTACTTTGAAGCATATTAAAATAGCTATTCCACTTTTTTTGGTATAAATGTTAACATTTTATTGCTTTTTCCCCAGCCTCTTAGTTTTAACTTCATGTATATATTTGTGTTAAAAATTGTTTTTGGTACCTTCATCTTATATATACATTTATCTAATTTGGGGAGGGGGAGGGGAATAACAAAATGCTGAAACAAGGACACAGTATGACCCATTGCAAAAATGAGACTCACAAGACACTATGTTGGAAATGAACTTTACAACTTCAGGGTATGGGGGCGGGAGTGGGAGAGGTCCGGGAGGAAAGGGACAGTAAGAGAAAAACAAAGGAGGGGGTAACAATGCTTAGCGAGAAATGTATTCATTACCTTACTGATGTAACTGTAACCTCTCTGTACAGCATCTTTATAATAAAATTTTAAAAATTGTTTTTGGAGAGAGTATATAGTTTTGTTCTGCTTTCTCACTGTCTAATATTCTGTTTTTTATTGTGAAAATACTGTACAGAGGGGTTACAATTACATGGGCAAGATAATGAGTACATTTCTTATCAAGCATTGTAGCCTCCTCCTTT
>NW_012272551.1:0-1947 GCF_000151885.1 Dipodomys ordii
AGCACCACATAAGCAAAAAGAAAAAAGCCGGAAGTGGCGCTATGGCTCAAGTGGTAGAGCACTAGCCTTGAGCTGAAGAGCTGAGGGACAGCACCCAGGCTGCCTTCAGGCCCCACGACCGGACACACACACACACACACACACACACACACACACACACACAAATTAAATCTTTAGCAAAATTAACAGAACAAAGCCAGAAGAATAGCAGTACGTTACCTAATGATACATTATAGGTATATATTCAGCAAAAGTTTATGGTGCTACATAAAACTGATGTATAGGTAAATGAAACAGGTTGCAGAACCCAGAAATAAACTAGAAATAAACTCGTATATCTATAATATACTCATTGTTTTCAAAAACACTGAAAGCCTACCACAGGTAAGGGCCAGCATCTTTAGTAAGTACTTTTGGGAAAGCTGAATATCCATATTCAGAAGTTTGGAACTTGATCTCTTTCATTACTACGTAGAGAACTCAACTGAAAACACATAAAAGACTAAAATTTAAGATATGAATATATGTAATTACTTGAAACAAACCTACAACTAATCTTGCAGACATTTTTATGGCAATGATTTTATTATAAGACCCAAAATACACACATAGAAATGAAAACTAGAAAAATAGAAATATATGCAATTTGATGCTTTTTAGTAACTATGGAAAAAACAAAAATAGAGTAACAAAATGAGTAAATTTTGACAAAATATCTGATTAATATTAGTACTTAGAATGTGTAAGAACTGAAAATATCAAAAACAAAATAAATATAGCAGCTAGAAAATTAGGAAACTACTTTTACAGATACTTCTCTTGTCATGTGTAGAGAACTGATGATATTGCCATATATTTTTGTGGTATGAAAAAATATATTCAACATTTCTAGTTATTAGTAAAATGAGAAAATAGTTATAATCAAAAAGGCAGAAAATAACTACCATTGTGGAAATTAAATCAACACTTTAAGAGATTACCAGCACACCAATATTTATTGCAACACTATTCAAAATAGCCAAGACAATGACTCAACAAAGATGTCTGTCAGTGAATGAATTTATAACAAAAATACAGTATATACATATATATATATATAAATGATGGAATATTATTCAATCATAAAAGGAATAAAATCCTGCTATTTGTAAGGCAAAATATTAAGTGAAATTAACCAGCTATATAAAGACAAATCACATGTTCTCTTATTTTGATGGCTAATTGTTTATTTCTATTAAATTTTATTGTCAAGGTGATGTACACAGGGGTTACAGTTACATAAGTAAGGTAGTGATTACATTTCTTGTGTAACTTGTTACCCCTTCCTCATTTTCTCCTTGTTCCCTCCCCAAACCCTCCCCCAAGTGTACAGATCATTTCCAACATATTCTTTTGTGAGTATCACTGTTGCATTGTTTCCCCTTTTTCCTTTGTCTCACCATTTTGTTGTTCCCCTTCTTTTCCCTTCCCTAGTTAAGATAAACATATATAACATACCCAAGGTACCAAAATCAAACACAGTGACAACAGAGTATATAACAAAGAACAAACAAAACAAAAAATTCATATAGTACATTAAAAACAACAACAAAGAAAAACCTCTGTACTTTGCTTTGATAACAAAAAAATAATTTACAAACAGCTAAGCAAGAAAGGGAGAAGTAAAATTATCTGCTAGCATTTAGCAGCAGATGACATAAGTAGAAAACCTTAAAGTCATCATAAAAAGTCTTCTAGAACTAATAAGAAAATTCAGAACAACTGCCCAATAAATAAGTGGGCTAAAGACTTAAAGAGAAACTTCTCTGAAGAAGAAAGAAGGATAGCCAATAGACACATGAAGAAATGCTCAACCTCCCTAGACATAAAAGAAATGCAAATGAAAACAACATTGAGATAACACCTCACCCAGTTAGAACGGCAAAAATCAAGAACTCTAATAAACAC
>NW_012272552.1:0-1285 GCF_000151885.1 Dipodomys ordii
TGAGCTTAGTTAAAACCCCCAAAATTGAAAAGCAAAAAGAACAAAGGATAAAAGAAATCCAAATCCAAATCTGACTATCCATGTACTATATAGGATAACTACACAAAATATATGATATATGAAATAGAACTAACAGAATGGGAAAAGAGAAAGAAGCAGAAGAAATATTTGAAATAAAAATGACAGAAAATTCCACAAAATTAAAGTCAGAAAACAATCCTAAATCCAGAAAGTTCAGAAAATAAATCCCCCCAAAAAAGCATAAAATAAATAGACAAATAAATAAAGCCTATCATTTTTAAGCTACAGAAAATCAAAGATAAAGAAATTCTAAAAGGCAGAAAATAAGGAGACCTTACCTATGGAGAAACAAAGATAAGAATCAGATCTGGCACAAAGTCCTGAGTTTATATCCTACTACCACCAAAACCCCTGGAATACTAGCTACCCAGGAGACTGAGATCTGAAAGTTAAAACAACTATGAGACTCTATCTCCAATTAATCAGCAAAAAGCCAGGAGTAGGGAATGTCAAGTAGTAGAGCACCACAAGTGAGAGGGAAAAGCTAAGTGACACAAAAACCCTGTATTGGCAAAAGAGAGAAAGGAAGGAAGGAAGGAAAGAAAGAAATTAAGAAAGAAAGAAAGAAAGGAGGGAGGGGGAGGGAGGGAAGGAAGGAAGGAAGGAAAGGAGGGAAGAAGGGAAGAAGGGAGGAAGGGAGGGTGGGAGGGAGGGAAGCAGGGAGGCAGGGAGGCAGGAAGGGAGGGAGGGAGGGAGGGAGGAAGAAAGGAAGGGAGGAATGGAGGAAGGGAGGGAGGGAGGAAGAAAAGGGAGGAAGGAAGGAAGAGAGAAAGGGAGGAAGGGAGGAAGGGAGGGAGGGAGAAGGGAGGAAGGGAGGGAGGAAGGAAGGAAGCAAGAAAGGAAGGAAGGAAGGAAGGGAGGGAGGGAGGGAGGGAGGGAGGAAGGGAGGGAAGGAAAGAATAACATTTGCTTTTTCAGATACTATGTAAGTAAGAAGAGAATGGGATGAAACATTTAGAGTATACCAACTTAAGTATTTGTACCAGAAAAAGAAATCATCCTTCAAAAGTCAAAGGAAATACTCACTCAGACAAAGGAAAAGATCATAACAAGTGATTGTTGTTCAAAATACAAAAAGCACACTTTAATAACAAGAAAACCGTTGAGATAGGGCTGGGAAGGTGGCTCAGTGGTAGAGCACTTGTCTTGCATGCTTGAGGCCCTAGGATCGATTCCTCAGCACCACATAAGCAGAAAAAAAAAA